>NC_051313.1:53815346-54002846 GCF_015220235.1 Choloepus didactylus
TGATAACTTTTAGCCAGCACCAATATGTTCCAAGTTATACCAATAGCAAGAGATATAAATTCTCCAATTCATCTATTCACACCTGAAATTTCACTTTGATAGTACCCCCTGGGATAGGATGGGACAGATTATCAATTTTGATTTACCAGTTTAAATAGATGAATGCATTGGAGATGTAATGCTTTCTAATTTATCCTTCAATATTTCTGGGTGCTACCAAAAATGTAATGTTTCTATTATAAAATTGTCTACATTTATCGGACCAAGAGCAGTATGTAAGAGGCATGCAAAATCAAATGTATGATTTTTCATGTTTTATTATATGTATATTCACTTAAGATTCCATTATCTATGATGGAATTATAGATACACTCAATAAAATTGAAATACATTAGTGTGTTATAAATATCACATATATGTACATATATAATGACTTACCAAGTATGAAAATATATAAAAATTTTACATGGTATTCAGGAAATGTGATTTATTGTATCATGAGATGCTGATTTTGAGATTTCTTTTTTATTTATTTAATACAATATCTTTTTAACAAAGAGCAAAGTCAAACTGTAATATAACATATAATGGCACACAGTACAATTAAATACCAAGCAATAGCTAATTCTCGCAAAATCCTAGCAGATTTATTATCCTTGTTTCATTTATTAGAAAATCTGCTCAGAAAGGTTAATTAATAAGTGCAGGGTCATACAGCTAAAAAGCACTGGATGCAAGATTTCAATTCATGGTCCTCTATTGCCAAAATTCTCTCATTCTTTCTTGTACACCAGCAGTTCTTACCCTTTACTGAGTTTCAGAATTACCAGGAGGGCTTATTGAAACACAGATTGCAGGTCTCTACTGAGTTTCTGACTCAGAAGTTCTTGCTTGGGGCCAGAAAATTTGCATGTCTAACAAGTTCCCATGTGATGTATAACTACTGGCCCAGAAACAGACTTTGGGAAAGCTATTCTCGACTTCCGTGCCGCTCAGACAAAAGACATAAGAGAGGGTGCAGGTACACCTGATCACTACTGCAGAGGCTGATGCTTGGTCATTAAAACGTGGTTCCCAGAGCCACACAGCTTTGACTTGAGTCCTGGCTCCTCTACTTACAAGATGTGTGGCCCAAGAGTACTTCTTTAACCCATTTGCCCCACTTTCCCCACTTGTAAAATGGAGATAATAATAGTTCAACCCTATAGGTCGATATATGTAAGATACTTTGAACTGGGCTTGGTATATAGTAAACACACCATGATAAGTGTTGACCATTATTATCACAACTCAACAATTTGTTTCTAAGATTCCCAGGTGCTAAAAGGGACAAAAGAGAGAGACATATTGACTTATATAGTTGTTACTTTCTGAAAAAATAAATACACAAATAAATTGACAGATAAAAATTTCTGAATCTAAAGTTAAGAAATAACCTATTTTATGATTCCTTGTATGAGTGGCCAAAATTTTCAAGCTATGTTTTAGAAAGACACAGAACATATTTCAAATAGGTGATTTTTGTACTGATTTTCTATAAATCCTGACAGCACAACATAAGACTAAATCATAAATCAGTGAAGGGATTTCTGAAGTGAGTTTGGATAATAGGTTCTAGGACTCCTTGCTTTAAGATGATTTAGTTTCCATAAGGTCCAAACTTGAGAAATTTAGATAGAGAGTGGCCATATGTATTTGACTCTTTGTGTCAAATATCAGATGCTGTCTGTCATGCAGACCAGGCAAAAGAGTGCTGGATCATAGTTGATTCATCACTGATCCTTCAAACACTGAAAGTGTTGGCTGAAATAGGAACAGAATGAGCCATAGGGGCCTCAACTTTCACACTCTTTTTAGAAACAAGAACAAAACTCATTTTAACAGACAAAAAAAAAGGTTAATTAACTTCAGTACCAGCTAGCTGTGATCATGAAAGAGAGTAGAAGGGATCATTCATCACATAGGGTAGATAAATAGACAGAAGCAAAGAGGACATGAAAAAGGGGGAGGGGGGAGATAATTTTCCCCTATAAAGTGCTATTGAACTTTTCAGCTTAGGTGAAAACCCAGAATTCCACAATGAAGAAGAAAGAGTGCCAGCAAGAGAAACAAATATATTAACTCAGAATTAATATATTACAGATGTTGAGTGCTTTTCCTTTGTTAATATTAAAACACAGACAGGATTTATTTAGAATTAGCCAGTATTGACAAGGGAGCTTTTTCTTACCAAAGAGCAAGGTGATTTTTACTTTGGCAAACTTCAGAAGGGCCTTCCCTTCCAGTGACACATCATGCTTATAGCTCAGTTATATAAAAGGGCCAACCTATTTTCACTATACTGTTGGAAGTGTCTAATCTATGGAGAATCCTCACTATGTCATTCCTATAGTAAATTCAGAACTTAAATGCATTTTATGACTGAAAATGCAATAAAAAATCTTTCAAAATTATAAACAGGAATTTAAAATTCCAAGAATTTGTATAAATTTGTGAAATTCAAGGTAATTTCTATTTTCATAGATTGTACAGTCTAGAAGACTTCGTGTACCTTAGCTTGCACTACCATAACACATTATCAGGAAAGGAATCAATGATCAATTACTAATTTGGTCCTGTGAGGAAAATTTATTGTCACCTTTACATTATAATATTTTAATATTTGTGCTGCCTCTCATAGGAGTCAAATTCACCAGTATTTATAGTATCTGAAACTCTGAATGTCCCAGGAGTAGCAATGGAAGTTCTGAGGGCTTTTATACACTTCCTGTTGCTAAGGTAACCACATCCTTGATATCCATGTGATCGACATGTCACTCTCATTTTGTGGCTGGCTTTCACAGAGCCAGCATAGGTGCATGGCATCAAAGAAACACAGATTGCAGTTGATGAACAGGAAATAAACACAAAACAAAAGACCTAGGAAACTGTTTCTTCTCAAATATTTTTTAACAAAATTGTCTCTAGTTAGTGCTGAAAATTACTAAGTATCACATAGATTGTGAAGTCAAAAAGAAATTAAATGCAAAATTAAGAACTAGTATATCAGGGTCTTCTATAGATAATATTATTAAGTGCTATAAGAAAATACAAAGAAACAAGTTCATCCATGATCAACTATAGAATAACGTTCACACATGTACCCAAAGCAAAGGAATATTGAATCTGTATGTGAACTGTTCAATAAACTCAAAGGACTGTTAAAAAAGACTATTTTAAATTTAAATATACCCCATATATATGCCTAAACACCAAAGTCAGTTCAGCCATGAAAACTTTGATTAACATGAGATATATCTAAGAGAAAGGCAATTTATTCTTTGTGTTAAATATGAACTCACCTATCAACTCTTTTTTAGCATTATTTATTTAAAGCAAATTTTTCTATATTCTGGTTCCTTTTATAAATGAAATAAATGCATATTTAAGTGATTATTAAATTACCATTTACACAATAAGAACAATAAAAAGACCTTTGTATACATCAATTTTTATACAATTTCGTTGACGTAACATATAGTGCAAGAGACAACTAAAGATGATGGATTAAGAAAAAGCATTTTTATTTTTTCGAATTTTACTTTGGGCCTGCCTTTATCCTTCCTGATTTTAGTTTTCAGTTTTTAATAATAAAATAAAATTCTTTGGTTTATCTCTCTCTCTTTCTCTAATGGAGGTCAGAAATACAGTGTGCCGGTTTCAATGTATTGTGTCCCCCAAATGCCATTATCTTTGTGGTCTTGTGTGGGGCAGACCCTTGGGTGCTGGTTGGATTTGCTTGGAGTGTGCCCCACCCAGCTGTCGGTGATAATTTTGATGAGATGTTCCCATGGAGGCGTGGCCCCACCCATTCGGGGTGGGCTTTGATCGGTGGAGCTATATAAATGAGCTGACTCAAAGAGGAAAGAGAGTGCAGCTGGGAGTGATGTTTTGAAGAGAAGCAAGCTTGCTAGAAAGGAACGTCCTGGGAGAAAGCCGTTTTGAGGCCGGAGCTTTGGAGCAGACGCCAGCTGCCTTCCTAGCTAACAGGGGTTTTCCCGACGCCGTTGGTCATCCTCCGGTGAAGGTACCCGATTGCTGAGGTGTTACCTTGGATGCTTTGTGGCCTTAAAACTGTAACTATGTAGTGAAATAAACCCCCGTTTTATAAAAGCCTGTCCATCTCTGGTGTTTTGCATTCTGCAGCATTAGCAGACTAGGACATACAGCAACTTTTTTTTTAGCATAATCTGCAGCACACAGCATTTATACTTGCCCAATTCCATACTTTTCTTCTTTTCTTAAGCTAAAAAGTCTGCATCCCTAACAACCCACCCGCACCCCATGACTCCTTCTAGTCACCAAAGCCTAAATTGAGCTAAAGCCTAAATTGCTGAATATGAAGTGGAGAAAGGGCTTCAGTGTCACCCAGCAATGTTAATATATGGACAAATGGTCAGAAAGTGAATTGCATTACAGAGGACACTTCTCAATACAATATAAATCTTGTATCAGCATTTTAGCATCTTGGTAAGCTACTCCTGGGTTTAACCTTCCATTTTTTCTCAAAGAAGTTATTGAAAAGCTCAAGATACCAAGGTTCTAATCAACATGTTTAATACTAGCTGTAAGTTGAAAAAAAATACAAATCCAATTCTCATCAATAGGGTTGGCTTCATAAACCATGGATTATTAGACAGTTTATTATCTCAGACTATTTGAGTAGAACATGCTTTTATGACTTAATATTCATCATGGTTAGACATCATCTGCTTTTGTAGTCAGAGAATGTAACAGCTAGTAGTTGGGGGCATGAAAAAAGAAGTTGATGAGTTGGTGAATTTTAACGAAAATTAAATAACTATGAAACTGATATTAGTCATATTTCCCCCAACTCAGACTGACTTGGAGTAGAAGATTTTTTGAACCAAATATAACATATTTTTCTTTACAAACTCTTTAAAATGATTTTATGCTGGTATAGAAAATGAAACATACCACGAAAAATTGTAGGTCCATTAATTGCTTTTATACCTGTGCTTCTCACCAGGTGATCCAATTCTGCATTAGTTAAGTAAAAGCCCTAGTAAAAATCAATGAAGAAGACAATTCTTTTTCTGGCCAAGATGGAGTAACAGGAACTGGATTTACCCTCTGTGCCGGTTTGAATGTATTATGTCCCCCAAACGCCATTATCTTTGATGCAATCTTGTGGGGCAGACATATTAGTGGGGATTAAGTTGGAACGTTTGGATTAGATTGTTTGCATGGAAATGTGCCCCACCCAACTGTAGGTGATAATTCTGATTATATAATTTCCATGGAGGCGTGGCCCCACCCATTCAGGGTGGGCCTTGATCAGTGTGGAGTCATATAAATGAGCTGACGGGCAGGGGGAACTCAGTGCAGCTGTGAGGGATGTTTTGAAGAAGAGTTACAGCCAAGAGAGACACTGAAGAACGCCCAGAAGCTGAGAGAGGAACTGCAGTTTGATGACAGCTGTTGGAAGCAGACCCTTGCTCCAGAGAAGCTGAGAGAGGACAAATACCCCGAGTGCAACTAAGAGTGACATTTTTGAGGAACTGCAGCCTAGAGAGGAACGTCCTGGGAGAAAGCCATTTTGAAACCAGAACTTTGGAGCAGATGCCAGCCATGTGCCTTCCCAGTTAACAGAGGTTTTCCAGACACCATTGGCCATCCTCCAGTGAAGGTACCCGATTGCTGATGTGTTACCTTAGACACTTTATGGCCTTAAGACTGTAACTGTGTAACCAAATAAACCCCCTTTTATAAAAGCCGATTCATCTCTGGTGTTTTGCATTCCAACAGCATCAGCAAACTAGAACACCCTCCTGGCAGAATAAAATACATAAAATATAGGTTTTGAAGACACTGTATATCAGTCAATGAAGGTCGGTCATCCCTGAGATAAAGGAAACAAATGAGGTGGATGCTGTGATTGACCCTGTTCATAGCTTTGAGAGGATTTCCAGGCAGCAGTGCAGGGAGGAGAAACCCAAGTGTAACCTAGCAGACTCCCTGATGTGAGGCCTGGAGTTAGGAGTCTGAGGAGACCAAGACAGTTAGTATTTGTAGGAAAGAATGCCAGAGAAGAGAGATGCTGTAATGCAACTCTAAAACATTCCTTACCAAATACAGTGGAAATTAGAGTATATTTTGTGATAAGGAAAAGGAAAACACAACATAGCAAAACTTATGGGATTCAGCTAAAGAAAGCAGTACTCAAAAGGAAATTTATATAATATATTCTGAACTCCTATATTAAAAAAAAAGAAAGATAACCTTATACCCCATCTTGAGAAACTAGATAAAAAAGGGCAAACTAAGAATAAAGGAAAAATAATTAGGATTATGGCAAAAATAAATGAAATTCAGAAGAGAACAATACAGAAAAATCAAACAAACCAAAGTTGGATCCCTGAAAAGAGCAACAGAATTAGAAAAACTTTAGCTAGATTGACCAATTAAAAAAAGAGAGAATACACAAATTACTAATCTCATGAATGAAAGAGAAGATATCACTATTGATTTTAAGAGAAATAAAAAGGATTATAAAGGCACATTCTGAACAATTGTATGGCAGCAAATTAGATAATGATTAAATTAATCAATTTCTAGAAAGACACAGTTTACTGAAATTGACTCACAAAGAAATAAAAAAATTTGAGTAAGCCTATAAAAAGAAAGTGGTTATTAGTAATTTAAAATTTTTCTAAACAGAGAATTTTATACACATAAAATCCCAAACCCAGACTGCTTCACTGGTAAATTCTACCAAAGATCAAAAAATCAATACCAATTCTTCACAAATTCTTCTAAAATAGAGAAGAGGAAGGAACATTCCCCAAGTCATTCAAGGAGGTCAGTATTACCCTAATACCCAAACAAGACATCACAAGAAAACAAAGGTACAGACAGCTCTTACTTATGAATATAAAAGTCAAAGTTCTCCACAAAAATTCAAGCAAACAAAATCCAAATACATAGCAAGGATTATGCACCATGAAAAATGTATACACCTTGCATGTCACAGAACTGCAAGGTTGGTTTAATATTTGAAAATTAATTAATGCAACAGAATATTAATAGAATAAAAGGAAAAAAATCCCATATGATCATCTCAATAGAAGAACATTTTACAAAATCAAACACCCTGTAAGGAAAAAAAAAATTCCTCAAACTAGGAGCAGAAAGAAACTTCTTCAATGTGTTAAGGGATTGAATATTTCCCCCTAAGATCAGGAACAAGACAGGTATGTTGACTTTTACTACTTCTACTTAACATCGTGCTGGAGTTTCTATCTGGTCTCACCAGGGCTATTAGGAAAGTGAAAGAAAGAAAAAAAGAACCCAAGTTTAATTGAAAGGAAGAAGTAAATCTATCTCTAATTGCAGATGACAAGATCTTGTATGTACAGAATACTAAGGAATCCACTAAAAAACTATTACGACCAATAAATGAGTTCATCAGGGTTGAACATACCAAACCAGTATACAAAACAATTGTATTTGTATACACTAGCAATGAATATTTGAATATAAAATTAAGAAAGCATCAATAAGAATAAAATACTGAGAAATTTGACAAAAGAAGTACAAGACATTGGAAACTGTAAATGTGAAAAAAAAAGGATATCTAAATAAATTGAAATAAATTGAAAGACACTCCATGTTCATGGATTAGAACACAATTTAACACAAAATTCATCATAGAACTAAATGTAAGGACTAAATGTATAATACTTTAAGAAGAAAACAGAAGTAAATCTTTAGGACCCTATGTTAGGCAATAGTTTCTTAGATACGACAACAAAAGCAAAAACAACAAAAGAAAAAGTGGTAAAACTGAACTACATCAAAATTTAGCATTTTTGTGATGTTAGGCCTTCTGTGCATTAGCTTCACAAGTGGTGGTAAAGAAGTGTAGCTTCAGTAAGTGTTGGCTTTAATGGTATTGTTCTTCTTGATCACAAATCAGTATGGACTACCTCTTATTTATATAGTGACCTTGGAGAAAAGCAGTATTTTAAAAAATCAGAACAATGATGGGAAATAGTACACAGAATATTCTTATGAATCATAGGATCAGCAAATAAACTTTATAGTTTTTGCCATTCTAATTTTAAGATAACTATTTTCAGATATTGATGATCCATAATGATGATAGTGGCAAAGAATAAAAGAAGGAAGAAGAGAAAGAAGAATATAGGTACTGTTTATTATTTGCAAAGCTCTGGGATAGGCACTTGACCTTTTCTTTAATTTTTGGCGTAAAGAATAAGAACTGTGAAGTTGAAAATAAGAATGTTTAAAGTTTTATGAGTTTTATTATTTTGTTGATACTGATGCAGTAACTGCATTTTTATCCCATGGAGGTCTAATAAATATTTCCTGTCTCTCTGAGTTAGAGTCTTGTCTGATTCCCAGTCAAAGAATAGCTTGGCCAGAACTCTAATTTGTATAAACAAATGTAAACTCCTATATATTTAAGAACACTATTTTCATTATATAAGTTATTATCAGGTTCTTTGAAGTTTTTAAAGTTAGAACAGACTTTTAAACCATTGTAAACCTTTCCAAAACAACCTGTCTTTCTTTCATTTCTACTTAAATTAGTGAAAAATAATTAAGAGTTCTAAGAGGAATACTGCTAGAAATGAGATCTTTCCAGCAGAATAAAAGGGCCTCAAGGTCAAAGTACTGTCATTTAATTTCAATTTTCAGCCCAGTATTAAGGGATTGTCTTTCTTCTGTTGACACCCACATGCCATTGAACCATAATTTTTTTTTAAATTTTCTTTATTTTTTGTGCTCCCAGATGCTCTAAAATAGTGCTCTGACAGCCAAAGGTGCTCTAAGAACTCTAAGAGATATTTTACTTTACAACTTTCAGAAACAGAGGTTTCAACAAAACTGATACAAAATTTAATAGAACAATAATTACTCATTATACTTGATGATAATGCCTCCAAATGATACATTTCTAAAAAGGGCTAGATACTATGGTGAGACATATAATAGAATTGAATAAGTACAATACAGTGTAAACTTCAACCTCTTTACAAATGTCAGAGAAAAAGTTGTAACATACAATTTACATTGTTCTTTCTTCATATGTCAGGAAACAATTAAAAATTTTAATTTCTCTGCTCTCTTATTTCAGTCTTCTATATATTCTAATTTGTTAGTACTTTTTTTTCTAGCATGTATCATTCACTAGAAACCTGAAGTACTCATATAAAAAATAAATATTGCTTACAGGCATGCAGATGACTTCAAATATTTCTGCACTTCACGGTGAATTGCTCATTCACCTGAGTGTTTAACAGTGTCAGTGTGCTCAACATTATCATATTTAATTGAACAGTTCAACAAGATAATATGCCTGTGCACACACCATCCTGTGAAATCATTCAATGCATTATTAGGCTCACAATAAATAAAGCAGTACTTAAATGCAATATAGGGAACTTAGAGGAAATTATTCAAAACGGGGAGAAGAAAGGGAGGTGGGAAAGAGAGGGAATTTGAGAAAGAATTGGAAGGGGGGTGGCTACCAGGGAAGAGATTTTTGAAGTCTGATAACATCAATTCCTAAACCTCATTTTCATGGACAACATCAAGGATAGACATAATTCATGGGAAGAACAAAGACTATATGTGAATATTGTGAACATGGTACATGAACACTATTTCTGGCACTTTAACCTATATCAGGGGTAGATAAACATTTTCTGTAAAGGGCCAGATAGTAAACTGTGACTTTTTGGTCTATAGGAAAGCAGTCATAGACAACACGTAAATACATGGCTGTGGCCATGTTCCGTTAAAACTTTATTTACAAAACAGATGGTTGCCAGATTTGACCAAGGTGCATCGATCACTGATCTCTGATCTAGATAGTAACGTCAGCTATCTTTGGACTTGGGTGGTCTAAAACATCATGGAAAATGAGGAGTCAGGTGTTTCATTTTCTTATGGTCTGGTAACTTTACAGAGAATTCTGACTTTCATCGGGTGACCAAAGTACTCTACATCAACACCATGCAATTGTTTTCCATTTTACTAGCATTTCTGAATGATATCAAGATCTCTATTCCTTAAGCGTTCTACATATTCTAACTTGTCATTTCTAGATGTTTCTTAGTGTTACAGGAAAGCAACACAAATTTTACTTGTTTCCAGAACACTGAATATCTTCTTATCAAATAAAGTAGGAGAAAGTTCAAACACTTGAACAAATGCAAATTTCAAATAGCATGAAGTTAATATAATGTCAGTCCTTCTTTAAGAAGAGGAAACATTTTCAAGTTATGCAGTGAATCATATTTCATTGTTAAAATTGCTGAGGTAAATAATGTATTATAGAGCAACATCAGAATTGTCTTTCTTGGTTCTTTTCACTCTATGGATAGTGCTCACGAACAATATTTTTAATATGGTCATTCTTTCTATCTTTGACTAGAATTTGAATCATAATAGTAGCATCTCTATGTTTCTGACTCCTGGAACCAAGATAGGTGCTTCCAAAGATTCTTTCCAAAACTGCAGCTCAGCAAATGCTTAGGAATCTGAGGGATCAGGACTTACATCTCAGCTTTTTCACTTGCTAATTGTCTGGCCTCAGGTAAATTATTTAACATCTCCGAACTTCATTTTCACAATAAAATGATGACAGTGGTGTCTAACTCAGAGGGCTGTCATGAGGATTAAATAAGAAAAGAAAAGAAAAGCAAACATCCTCTTCCACAGGTGGAGTTCAATGTATGTCAATTCCCTTTCCTCATTCTAAGTGGATGGTTCTAAGAAAACAAAAATACCGAAAATCCTTTTGATCAGTGGATAAATGATGCAGAAGAAAGCCATTGAGAATAAAACCATTTAAAAGTGGGGCCAAATTTTTACTGTAATTAGTCAGGGACTATTAACATAATTGGAGTATTTCAAAAAATGTTTTAAAATTATAGGTATAATTTAGTTGTATTTTAAAAAATAAAAATCACCTTGTAAGTACAATCATGTGCTAATTCTTAGTATAAAAGAAAGGATATGTTAATGAGGAAGGAGGTATAATTATTTCATTTTCGATAAAATATACGATAGCATGATATAACATATATGATGCCATTCTCTTCACATCTCAAAATTTTAGCCCAAAAAGCATCATTTTTGCAAAAGGGATGATGGAGCATTTAAAATGCAGATTTATTTGAAATAGATAAATACTGGCTAAAGACAAAGAAAGCAAACAGTCAGTTATTTTTCAATCAATTAGTGCACAGCTTTATTCAGATGGTCAGCCACACCCTATTTTGGCCTGAGCCCACATTTTCTTAATTGCACAGTAAAATACTAGGTAAAGTATTGTGTATTTTGAAAACTTAAAATAAAAAAAAAAAAAAGCCTTTGTAAATGTTAAATAGAAGTAGCTTGATTACTTTTACATACAAATTGTGAGAACAACCATTCAAGGTCATTTTATTGCTGAATTGTCTCAGTTTGGAAGACATTAAAAAATACTGGAAAAAATTTGAAATGCCGTCCATATTATTGTACTTAGAAATTTACACTTCACTGCGTGATATTAAAATAATTAATACAGAACTTAAATATGATGCACAGCTTTCTCAGAAGAAATAATTTACTTTGGTTTAGAAACTATGGGCCTGTTTCAGACCAAATAGCAAGCATACAATATTCCTCAATAAATTTAAAAACTGGCACGATTGTTATAAAATGGCTGGACACTTTACAGAGCTGAAAATTGGAAGCTAAAAGATCTGGTATAGATGTGAAGAACTGTAGTTATAGTTTTTGCTTAAGTCTTGCACACGTAAGATAGCACATGTGATTTGAAGACTAAGATCACATCATATAGTACAAGCTCTATTTCTCCTTGGATATGGTCTTCTATTGTCTTCTACTTAGTTCATGCCATACCACATAAATTTTGACACATTCTGAAGAGACCAAGAAACTGCTTTCTGTCACAATGAGGAGTGTGCTACCCAAAGTTAGAGTATTTATTTGGACATCAAATCAGTCCTCCCTCAATGAATCGGAAATTGAATTATAGTGAAAAGAACAAGGGTTGTGTCTCTTTCTGTGATTACATCTTACATATAATTGTACTTAACTCATAAAGGAGTATGATTTTCCTAAACATGTTGTTATATTGGGAAACTTATTACCTGCCTTACTTAATTTAAATAGTACCAGATTCACATATTCATAAAATACATAAATGGAATGAAACATATGGTTTAAAATATAAATGAAATGAATGGAATGCTATGTTTTTTTACTATATATGAACCACATGATCATCAATCAGTTGACCAGGATCTTACAAATATAAATTTATAACTTGCAAGAAGCAACTGTCTAAGATGACACAAGGATTCTTAGAGAGGTATTAATATAATACATTGCATTTTGCTCTATGAGGACTCTGAGAATTTTAATAAAATGTGACTGTTAAAAAGAGGAAAATTTCTTAGCTAATTATTGTCATTGTCAAAAAGTTAAATATATTGGCTGATGAAAATTCATATGTATGTACTTCCGGGGGTGATATGAAGAAATAACATTATCTTTGCTAGTGGGTAGAACACAAGATAACTTTGAATTGGGAGATTCATAAGTAAAATTGGAGGACAATGATTTAGGAAATACCCTTCTATTTTGAATATGGCCTAGACTGAGGATAAGCAAATTTTGTTGCTATTGAGAATAGTTTGGGGCATTAAGGAAGAATGGATAAAATCTGATAGTTGAATTTTTGCACCATGGAAATGATTCAGGCCACCTTCTGTAATAGTGTTCACCTAGTCCAAACCAATTAGATAGTAGCCAACTTCTAGAAGACTGATCAAATTGGGCATTTCTCTGCATGCTTGCTACCCTATGGATACAGCTCATCCTCCAAAACACGAACTTTCTGTGCAATAAAAAACCTATCATTACAAGTTCAGTAGCCTTCTATTCCAAGAGTCCTTCTAGATTTACTTACTGTTGTTATGGAAGACAAAATTGCATTACTAAACATTTTAATGCACTGTAGTTTTTTGTAGGTTTTTTTTTCTGCTGGAATACATGATTCTTTTAAATGTCAGAACTTTATTGTACATGAATTATAGGGGTCTATAATCCTCAATACTGTAGCCTCCATTATTCTATAAACAACTCTCCTCTTATATTCACCCACCCACCCCTCCAACCTCCAGTTTAAAAAATACCAGAGGTGAAAACAGGTAAAAGCAGGATGCTCTGAAAAACAGAAGTGGAAAAATCTCGGACAATTTAATAGTAAATTACAATTGGCAACAGCTCACATGTAACCTGCTTTCGAATATAAGCTTTTTGAGGGTAGGGCCATGTCCTTTAAATGATAACATCTATTTGTATTTATATAAGAACCTCATACAACCTCATGAACATGAGGGTAAAATGACAAAAAAATAGCAATTCTAACCTACTCCTTGCTTATTTATATATGAATTTTAAGTTTAGTTTCATGTTTGTATTCACTTCTTTATTATTGAATGCCGGTTTTAGAACCAATATGTTTCAGTGTCAAATAAGCACAGATGACACTTCGGTCTGTTTCAAGTCCCCACAGGCATTATGATGGCTTTCCGTACGCTGCATAACGGTCTCTGTGACATTCAGGCTTGGATGTCATCCAACTTTTTAGAGCTAAATGTAGACAAGACTAAATTATTACTCATAGAGTCTCCTCAACATCAATCTTTATATTTCTTTTTAGTTCTTCCCTCTGACATCTGGCATATCCTTTTCAGTGTCTCAGGGCTCATAACACTGAACTGATTTTAGACTCTGAGCTTTGTTTTTGATGTCCATATTAATCAGGTTGCAAAGTCATCTTATCATCATCCTAGGGGCCTCCTAGGATATCTCTCACTGAATCTCCAAGGGACAGAGAACCCCTAGGATGTGCTTCTGTTATTTTTTGGTGGGATTACCATAATTCATTATATTCTGGCCTCCATGTCACCTCTACTCTTAGCAGTTTACAGCTAGTGCATACTCAGGTAATGTGTGAAGGCATAAAAAAACTAGAATTTCTGATAACATTACTTCAGAAAAGAGGGAATTCTGCTTGCCTCTAAGAATGCTGTGGATTGTGTTTAAGCTTTTATTCCCTATAAACATGACAGGTTTCTGAACTGTAGTCAAATGATCTGTTACTACTAATTGTTATTTTACTTTAGGAAAAGTGCCAAGCACTGAAAGTATTCATTACCAAAGACAACTTTAACTCATAGAAAACATAATAGATATGATCCTGAAAGGTTGGATAATTAACATTATATAAAATTGATTCCCATTTTTTGTGAACTTAAAAAGAGGGCATCTTATATAAAAAGAACCTTGATAAAAATCACATATTATTTTGTTATGCAAATAACCACTCTTGTGTTTATTTGTACCATAAGTGTTAATGTTAGCAGTAGGGTAATAGGTTTAATAAAGCAAGGCACACCTGCACTGATGCTCTAAAAAAGAAAAGAAAAAAAAAAAAAACCATCTCTATTTCAGTCTTAACTCTGAACCTTGAACAAGTCTCCCGGGAAAATTGGCAGCACAGGGGCAGATTTGCAATATTGTCCCTCATGCAGCCATCACAGAAACTGACCAAAATGACCAATAAAATAGATTCACCTTCTATTTCATGTATGATTAATTTATGCATTTATACTGCTTCATTCTGTGTTTAGTTTTTACCTTATTACCTTCCTTCCTCCCTGTAATGTAGTCCCAGGGTCAAAAGATAATCACAAGAAATCTCCCTTTCAGACTGAAGCACCTTACCTACATTCTCTTCTATGTAAGAACTGATCTTGTATATGGCAAGATGAGTTTTTCTCCATATCAAATCCAAAAAAGTTGTAAACAATGAAAAGGCAAAAGACATTATGCTTTCTTCATGCCCATATCTGTTACCTCTTTCCTATGTTTATCAATCCTATTGTAGACATCCAATAGAATTTTAATATAACCATGTTGTTATGCAACATCTATGGCCTGTCAAAAAAAAAAAAAAAAAAAAAAAAAAAAAAAACTTACCTACTTAATAAACCTGAAAAGTGACAACACCTCACTGGCTAACTACCTGGGTTAGGAATTGCAGCCCTGAAGGAAGGTAGGAAGCAAATCTCATATACTTGTTAACATTCAAGATAGATGGTGGGTGGCCAGGGGCAGTGTTGAGGATAAGAAAAGTCTTGAAACTAAAATCCACCATTGTTCTAGTTTGCTAATGCTGCAGAATGCAAAACACCAGAGATGGACTGGCTTTTATAAAAAGGGGGTTTATTTGGTTACACAGTTACAGTCTTAAGGCCATAAAGTGTCCAAGGTAACACATCAGTAATCGGGTACCTTCACTGGAGGATGGCTGATGGTGTCCAGAAAACCTCTGTTAGCTGGGAAGGCACGTGGCTGGCATCTGCACCAAAGTTCTGGTTTCAAAATGGCTTTCTCCCAGGACGTTCCTCTCTAGCAAGCTTGCTCCTCTTCAAAACATCACTAACAGCTGCACTGAGTTCCTTCTCTTTGAGTCAGTTCATTTATATGGCTCCACTGATCAAGGCCCACCCTGAATGGGTGGGTCCATGCCTGGGTGGAATATCTCATCGGAGTCATCACCCACAGCTGGGTGGGGCACATTCCAAGCAAATCTAATCAGCACCAAAACGTCTGCCCCAGAAGACTACATCAAAGATAATGGCGTTTGGGGGACACAATACATTTAAACTGGCACATTCCACCCCCTGGACCCCAAAATGACATTATCTTTCCAAATACAAAATACATTCATTCCATCACAATATCACAAAAACTTAAATCATTTCAATAACAAAAGTTAAGTACAAGATCCTATCAAAATCAATTATAGGCGTGGTGGGTCCTAAGGCATAATTCTCCTTTAGCTCTGGATCTGTGGACTTAGAACAAGTTATATGCTTCCAATATACAAAGGAGGGACATTCATAGGATAAACATTCCCATTGCCGTAAGGAAAAACAGTAAGGAAAACAGGGTTAACAGGACCAAAACAGTTCCTAAAACCTGCAGGACAAACTCCATTAGATTTCAAAGTCTGAGAGTCATTTACAGAATGACATTGCATCCTTGGGGCTTGAGAGAGCGGGAGTCTAACCATTCCTAAGGGTCTTTGTGGCAGCCCTTTCCTCTTCAAACACTTGGGTGAGTGCTCCAACATATCCACACATGGGGGAGACCACCTTCTTGGCCCTACCCTCCTCAAACATCGGGGCAGCTCCTGGATTCCCTTCCATCTCCAGGGCACATGCTCAACCCCTTCAGAACAGTGTGGTGGCAGCCAGGCTCTCCCCAATTCCCTGGGAATGTGCTCCACCCTCTTTGGGGCTTGGAGTGGCAAGACATTTCCTGAGCATCGAGGCAGAAGACCTGCCCTCAACCTCCAGGGCAAACTCACCCTTTCTATGCATGTGGGCCACTCCGCTCTCCCAGCCCAAGACCTCTTGACTCCAGACCTCAACCTCCATGGCTCTGTCTTTGAAGAAATTTTTCCTTCAGTTTGTTCCTTGTCTGTCTTCTCCAGTCCAGACTGGCAATGACTCTGTCTGTAAAGATCTTGCAAAAATTCTGTTGGCTTCTCATGAAGTATGCAGGGGTCAAAGCCATCAGACAATAGGACTTTCCACAAATCCTTTCTGGATAATTCCATCTCCAATCTTGGCTTGTACTGAAATGGCGGCTGGGTTCCATGTTTGGTTACATCCTCACGTTGGGCTGTAGCTTCTGGGATTCCACCCCCGGAAGCTCGTAATTTTCCGAGCCATCAGCTTCTGGTTTCTTTGAACCCAAGAGTTCAGTTCTAAGTTTATCTATTTCCGCTCGCATTTTACTATAAGCTGCAAGGAGAAACCAGGGTACATCCTCCACACATAGTCTGGAGATCTCCTCAGCTAAGTATTCCAGGTTGTTGCTTTCAAATTCTTCCTTCCATCTGATACCAGGACTCAATTTTGCCAAATTCTCTGCCACTTTAAAACAAGGATCGCCTTTCTTCCAGTTTTCAACAACACATTGATCATTTCTGTTCAAGTCCTCATCAGAAGTATCTTTAGAGTCCATATTTCCATAAACAGTCTCTTTAAAGCAGTTTTGGCCTTTTCTATCAAGCTCCTCACAACTCTTCCAGAATCTTCCCCTTATCCATTTGAAAAGCCATTCCAACATGTTTGGTATTTGCAGACTCAGCAGCAAAAGCACCCCACTTCTCTGGTACCAGAATCTGTTCTAGTTTGCTAATGCTGCAGAATGCAAAACACCAGAGATGGACTGGCTTTTACAAAAAGGGGGTTTATTTGGCTACACAGTTACAGTCTTAAGGCCATAAAGTGTCCAAGGTAACACATCAGTAATCGGGTACCTTCACTGGAGGATGGCCAATGTTAGCTGGGAAGGCACGTGGCTGGCATCTGCACCAAAGTTCTGGTTTCAAAATGGCTTTCTCCCAGGACGTTCCTCTCTAGCAAGCTTGCTCCTCTTCAAAACATCACTCACAGCTGCACTGAGTTCCTTCTCTTTGAGTCAGTTCATTTATATGGCTCCACTGATCAAAGCCCACCCTGAATGGGTGGGTCCACGCCTCCATGGGAATATCTCATCAGAGTCATCACCCACAGCTGGGTGAGGCACATTCCAAGCAAATCTAATCAGCACCAAAATGTCTGCCCCACAAGACTACATCAAAGATAATGGCGTTTGGGAGACACAATACATTCAAACTGGCACAACCATGAGATGAGACATTGAGCTCTTCTTGAAAACCAATGGTGACATGTTCTCTGAAAAGCTATCTTTAACTCTTAAAACTGGCTTAGTGGTACACAGGCAGAAAACTTTAGAAGATCCCTTAATTAACCATATTTTAAATTTATCCAAATGTAAATGGTGAAAGTCACCTGTTAGACTAATAAGCAGCAGTGCCCCAAAATAATGAAAATCCTATTCTTTGCTGTCTTAAATCTAGGATCATCCCCTCCTTTCCTTTCTATTCAATCCACTGTGTAAATAGCCTCCTTCTTCAATTGCTTCCTTTACAGCCTCTAAAAAGGTGACAGTCCTAGCAGTGAAAGTGGAGGCAGTGTCTTCCTTTCTCCAATCTTTTTTACCCCTGTGAGACCCTCTGTCTTCTGTATCATGCTTGACTGGCAACAAAGTTGTTGCATCCACTTGTCAGTTGATCATAAAGGATTTTACCCCTCTACATGAATCAAAACATTCCTACTCTGGTGTTTTGAGAATTCATACACAGAACAGGGATTTCCTTCTCTATAATAGGGCAAATGGTGCAGGATAATCTAATTGCTCCACAAGATGTTGTATTCTCTGATATTTCTGACTTCAGTAGTATCACAAATAATCTTGATAATGGAATATCAGTCGCAAGGCAGTACGTAATGGTCTCCTTTCTGTGCACATTCATATCGCATAAATTACATATCAAGATATGGCCATTCCTTGTTACTTAGCCTCAGAACTTTCTGAGGAAGCTCAACAAAGCTTTCTTGCTACAAGGACAAATGCAATGATTGAAAATTAAACAAAGGAATAATTTTTCAGAATGATGAAACTCTATTGATAAAATACTAAAATAATAGGCATACTCTAGAAGCTTCCTGAGTGTAAGGACTGAAAGTTTTCATAGCCCAAGACATCAGAAAATGCTACAAATCCTCCTTTGCAAAAAAATGTACAATATGCATTCACACATTTCCTCATTTATTAATGATACATTATTTATTGATACTGGATGACTAAAAAGTAGGTCTTTAAAAGTGCCAGGAGAGTATAATTACCAAAATCACGAGAAAAATTTCTAATGTATACCAAGTTATTTGCTCACAACAACCATCATGAGAAAGACCAAGGTTTTGTTACATTTCCTTACAATTATTTTGCACTTTAATAGATTTGGTAGATGAGGTATCTATTCTCTTATCAATGCTTAAGGCCTCTAGAGTTTTTATCTGGACCTGCAGATGTCATGCTAGAAACTGGGTATACTGTGGGGAGTTAGATAGGCAAGGTCCCTGTCCTCAAGGACACTGAAAAAATATATAAAGATGATTACAGATTGTAATAAGTGCATAAGAAAACAATGGAAGATGGAGAATCTACCTTAAATGCCTTGGTCAGGAAGGCCTCTCTGATAACATGACATTTAAACTGATGACTAAAAGATGATGATAAAATTGCCTTTGGAAAAGATGGGAGAATAGCATTCCCCGCAGTTTTAGAAGCCAGAGTAAAAGCCCAGTGAAGGAAAAAGACTTGAAATGATCAAAGAAGAGCAAAGAAAACAGGGTGATCTTTTTTTTTTTTTTTTTTGATATTGACTGAAGGGAGAAAAGGGTCAAGATAAGGATGGAAATGGAGGCAGAAGAATGAGGATCCAGGACCTAAATCAAGTCGTGATAAGATGTTCAAACATCATTTTAATAGAAATGGGAAGTATTGAAACACTGTAGCTGGCAAGTCAAAATGACATTTGTGTACTTAACAAATCCCTCTGGCTGTTGAGTGTAGATTGAAGAAATAACAGGGTCAAGGCTCTTAACTTTCTAGTTTGAAATATTGGGTATATGATTGCTTCCTATGACACAAAGAAAATCTTGAAATCTGGAGCTTGAGAGCAGAAGATAAATTAAATAGAGAACAAAATAAAAATATTCCTTTTGTACATATTAAGCTTTAGATATTTATAAGGCATCCAAGAAGATATATCAAGTAGGTGTCTTGGATTTGGAAGTCTGGAAGTTAGAGTAGACATGAGAGCTTAAAATATAAGTTTGAAATTCAACAGCATGTGCAGTGTATTTAAAGCCAAAGGTTTGGGGAAGATCATCTACAATGTAAGTAGAAATAGAGGAGAGAAAAGGGCCTCAAACTCATCCCAGAGGCACTCCATTATGTAGAGGCCCAGGGAAAGGAGAATGTTACTAACATAGGAGAAGAGATAGGAGAAATAAGGGAGGAGAATGGTTTCAAGAAGAGAGTGGTAAAATGTTGCTGCATGTTTAAAGGAAATAGGAGGTGAGAATTGTCCATTCAATATGGCTAATGGATTATGGCATGGTGAAGATAGAAATTTGAATACAGTGAGTTAGATAATGAATTGCAGATGAAGAAGTAGAGACAGCACATAAGATCCATTCCCTACTTTCTGGGCTGTGGTATTTATGTAAGCAAAACTGAGAACTAAATAATGTCCTCTTATTATAAAATGTTAAATAATGGCATAAATCAAAGGATGCCTATTATACACACCACCATTACCCAGTTCTATACAGTACTCTAGGTTAATTTTTAGGTGGACTGAGAGAAGTGAAATTCATTTGATTTACTTTTCAGATAATAGTGGGTCTTCAACATGCTGCCCCATTTAAGGATGGGTAAAACAGATACAGAAAAAATACCTTATATGCTATTTATGCAAATAAAATCTATAACAGAAAGAAGCAAATACATATAGGGTGACATATATAGATGAATAATATATATTAACCAGTAGCATAAAATTTTAGATGATAAGTACTGGCAACTCTTAGGAATACAGAGAAAATATGGATTCTATATTTAAAAATAGGCAAAATAATATAAGGCAAGAAAACAAAAACAGACTGAAGGAAAACTAAGTTGGATAAGCTAAGGAAATATTTTAGGGAAAGAAATTATATTATAGCAAAAAATTGAATATTATTGGAAACAGTCAAATGAAGAATAGACAATGCTGAACACTGCATCTATGATGTGGAAAACAAGTTTGAGAAAAGCTGGCAAATATAAATTGGTGAAATCAACCAGAAAGGAAATAATCGATAAAGAGGGTTTACAATTAAATTCAATATATGCAAATTTGTTTATGTAGAAGAGAATCAAATAGAAAGTATACAGTTCTGCTTAACAAGTAGAATGAGAAGTGCAAGGATGCTTATAAGTTTAGTGTTCTAATTATGCAACGATTCTTTCACTACCTCTGCTACTCTCACAAATCTACTTGTAGTTTCAGGTAAAAAGTGAAGATTGAAATGTGGCAGGATATATTCATATAGCAAACCCAGATATAATTTTTTTTTCTTTTTGTTTGTTTGTTTTTTTAGTTCAAGGAAGGGAATATTAAGTCATACCCCCTGTCTTTCAGTTTGCTTAATGGAAATTTAAGATTAAACAAAATTTTAAATTCCAAACTTAAAATTGAGCCAGCAGTAAGAGCCATCATTCCTACTCTAGCCTGGCTTTAATGTTGGTGTCGGGACCCAGGGCCCAGGCTCCCCCTCCCTAAAGGAGAATTAAGCGCCACAGCACCTAGCAGCCTGCTTGACTGGGACAGAAGTTGAGGTCAACAGACCTCCTCAGGGAAGAAAGTATGTACAGATGGTACTGGAAACAAAGTATCGAAACTCCCCTCTCCTGATCACTATTGACAGCAAACCTCCAGACTCCTGTGTCATGAGATTGTGCTGAAACTGTTCTCAAACCCTCCCAAACCCTTATAAACTGCTTCTTGCACTTCCCACACCTTGCGGAGCCCTGACTTACCTTTCCCTTGGACAGCCACCACCAGGGACCCTCTCCTGTTTGTGTGTCCTAATAAACCCATGTCTGATTCTGTGCCTGGCTCATTCTTTGGTCTTAGAGTGGCACCAACCTAAGCCCTTCCAGAGCTGGGTTGGAAAAATTGGATTAATATTTACTGTAAAACACTAGAATCTAAGAGGATGTAATCTAAATTGAAAGGGCTAATAACCTTAATTATTGATAATATTATGAAAGAAGCAATCAGTAGACCTACTTGGCTGGATAGTGTGCTGGTTTGGAACTGTTATGTACCCTACAAAAGGCCATGTTCTTTTAATCCATCGCTGTGGGGGCAGATCTATTGTAGGTGGGATCTTTTGGTTAGGCTATTTCAATTGAGATGTGACCCAGCCCATTCAAGGTGGCTCTTAATCTCTTACTGGAGTCCTTTATGAGAGGATAAAAGAAAGGTAAGGAGAGCATAGAAAGAAATGCCCAGAGACATTTGGAGACAGCCATTGAAACCAGAGCAGGAGAGAAGGACCAGCACACACATATATATATATGAAAAAAATCCTATTTTGACTGGCAAACTATGTTAATAAATTTCCAAATTTGCTTGAAATAGATAATTTTCTAAGAAACTATCAGCCATCAAATTGACTAAAGAAAAATTAATAAACCAACAATTATAGATATTAAGACCATTCTTGAATCACTCTATCTCACAGATGTTCTCAGTAAATATTATTATAATTATTTTAAATCTATGAAGAAAAGCTTTCTAATTACTTGTAAAAGTCTTATACAACTACTATCAAAGCACAACACAAATAGCTTAAAAATGCAGAAATTTAGTATTTTATTATAGTTGTGAATTTCCTAAATAAAATAATAACACATGAAAGTCCATATTAAAATATAGCACAGCATGAATTTTAAAAAAATTTAAGGGCTGGTCATACATTCTTCCACAGGTCAAAGAATAAAAACTATATGATCATCTCAAAAGAAGTCTAAAACAAACCAGCAAAAATTCAAGACAGTCTGGAATTTTTAAAACGTCACTCAAAGAGCAACAAGAATCAGCATTATGAGGAAAGATGGAATGCTATTCAGGAATAAGAAAGACTATTTTTATCATATTATTTAAACAAAGCTGCTCAAAGCAAGTCAATATAAACATGAAAAAAATAAAAGATGTAAATATTGGAAATTAGAAAATCAAATAATCATCATTAGCAAATAATATTCTTATCTACCTAGAAAAATCTAAGAAAGGAAAAATACCTTAAAATAATTAGAGTTCTAAATAATGATCATTGAATTAATATCCTACTGACAATAATTTTCTTATATTCCAGTCAAAGCTAATTATAAAGTATAATATGAAAATAATGATTCTCATTGATCAGAAATACATGAAAATATGAAATTCCTAAGAATCAACTTCATAAGAAAAATATGTAAATAAATGAAAGAAACTATAAAGTTAACTTAGGTACATAAAATAGGGTAAATGGAGGAAATTTTCTGATTTCAAAATCAGTATTATAAAATGTAAATTTTTATCAAATTGGAAATTCCAATCAAAATTCCAATAGAATTTGGGAGGAAACTTGTCAAAATATTTGTAGTGTTTTCATGAAAAACAAATTAGATAAGAAAAGGTTGAAACAGAATAAAAGACCATATTTCTCACTAATGTATTAAAATATATACATACAATAATTTATTAAGGTGATGCTTATAAAGAAATAAATGGAGCATTTAAATATAATAAAAAATTCTAGGAGTTGAAAATAACTAGAAGAAATGACTATATGATAAATGTGATACTTGAAAACATAGGAAAATGAAGAAATATCGATAACAGGATACTAATATGAGAAAAATTGTAAAGTAAATTCAATTTACTTCGGATTAACAACTTAATATAGATTTCAATAGGGGATTTTAGCCCTAAAATTCCATTTCTAGGAATTTAAAAATCAAATCATGTTGTAAGTTAAAAATATATTTATCTTACTGTTGTTTACCAGTGAGAAGATGGAATGAACATATATGATTTATTTAATAAGTTATTGTATGTGAAATATTAGGTAGCATCTAACGTGATTTTATAGAACAATATTTAGTGACATGGTAGATTTTCCAGTGACTCTTGAATTTAAAAAGTAGGTTTAATACCATGATTTTGTTTCTAGCTGGAGGAAGTGAAAAAATTTTAGATGTTTTTAATTGCATATTAAATTTTCTACAATTAACATCTATTCTTGAAAAAGAAATAATTGTACATAATATGCATTTTTATTTTAAAGTGATAAACATTACATTCCAAAGTTAAGTATTCACAACATATATGACCTTGGGCAAATCAATTAACCTCTGGTTATTTTGCTTCTGTGTTATGTGCAATTTATATTGTGTTATAGGGATTAAATGAGAGAATAATTCCTCATCTTCGACTCTATTAAGAAATAACCAATATACAAAAAGAGAACATTAAAATATGGGGACATACCTGGAAGTGGTGATTTTTCTATTTTAATTTGACTATTTTAATTTTCAGAAAAAAGGGTCATACTAGCATAAATAAAAGTGTCAGGGGCTCAGCAAATATTTTATGGAGTTTGGGGAGTTATCAAGAAAAACTGCAAAGCCTTTTTTTCCATTTCAAATAAACTGAATTTAATTCAACATTAATATTAAAATACAGACAATAATTTCTCTTATATGAATTTTTGTTAATTTACAGTGGCTTTCCAGGATTTACGTACAAGGATGGAATAAGGATGTAGGAATATTTATGGTAGCCAAAAGTTTGAACTGATTTTCCACTAATAAGGAGTTGGCTACAAATATTATAAAATACTATAAAATATTACACATACACACATGCATTTGTGTGTGTGTGTATTTCTACGAAGACATTAAAAGTCACATTGTTGGGGGGGGATATTAAATCCTTCATCTGTTTCACATGCTGCAAATATTTTGCCAGTTTTGTCATTTGCTTTCCGTTGCATTTGTTAGACATTTACCATACTCTAAATAAAAAAATGAAAAAAATACTAGAAGAAACAACACCAAATTATTAACAATGACCTGATAGATATATTGTGTGTGATCTTAGTTTCAGACTGATATATATATACATTCTATATATCCTCTGTGAAGAAAACATGTTAAATTTATAAACAGAAATTATTAAAAACTAAAATAAATATTTCAGTTCTATTTTCATTAATACATTGTGTCTAATCAAACAGATCACACAGAAAAAAATTCCCTTAGCTATAATAACATATATGTAGACATAAAATGTATACTGGCTAGGAAGAAATCGAACAATGTGACATGGGTTAAGAGATTATATTTATCATTTTTCTTGGATAGGCAATGGAAAAAAGCATTGTTAATGATTTGTGCCTTGAACATATTTCTGAAACAATTAATAGATGTTTTCTTTACTTGATGAATCACTACCACAGTTAAAAATATTTTGGAGTATATAAATATATATATAATTTTTCAGAAATTCTGAATTACTAAAGAACTATTAAGTATTATTAAATTTTGGGTCTGAGTTCTGTCTAGCATAAGTAAACTTTATATTAATGGGCTTTTTCCTTTAAAATAGTTTAATATAATTTACTTTATTTCTTTCATTTTAGCTTCCTTAAATGCCCATTTCCTTATAACATGAGTTGGAGTTGGGAGGTTTTTAGTCTTGTTTTTTTTTTTTTTTTTTTTTTGTTCAAGGTTTCAAGTGAGTAGTTTGAAAATAATTCCAAAATGAAAGTTTCAATGCAATCAAGTTTTTGCTATTATCTTTCCATAGCACCTGCTATGAAAAAAAAATCCACTGCTGTTTTAACAATTATATTAAAGAGTGAAAAGTCTTTTCCAAAAGGAGAGAACTTGCATTTGGTACTGTGGGTTAAATGTCTTATTTTCCTCAAAAAATAAGAGTCATTGTTATTAATAGAGTTGACTACACTGGTGTCTGCTATCTCATCCTGAATTTAGACCACTAAGCTATCCCCATTTCCTGTACAGACAACGCTGGCCTGTGTGTCGAATACAGAAGCTGCCGCATTTTTTTTTTTTTTCCTCACAGTCCATTAGCTTCAGACTAGCTAGAATTCTTATGGTTGGAAGTAAAAGAAGCCCAACTCTAACCAGTTTAAGGTAAAGGAGGAATTTTATAAAGACATGGGATGTCTCATAAAACCCAAAGATAATAACGGTGCTGCGCCTCAGGAAAAACTGCAACCAGCAACTTAACTTTTCCCTCCCCTCAGTTGCCGACTCCAAACCAGTCAAATGAGGTGACATGGTTATATGGTTGATCCTGGTGCTAACAGAAGGTGCCAGGGCTGGATGGTCCAACAAACTAAGAGGTACCCACTGCACTAGTCCGCTGCCTTAGCTATTATCTGTATCACATTGGTTTCCCCCTGAGCTAGAGAAATTCACTTTGGGTCAGATGGCAGTAGGAATTTTTGGCCCATTAATCTTATGAGAAATCAGTTTATATTTCCATAAATATCCTGGCCAGTTTCCATCTTCTTTTTTCAGAGCCAACTAAGCTGGCTCATGCCTAGATCATTCATTCTTCTTGCTGGCCATCCCTGGCGTGTGGTAAAATCAAAGACAGGTCATTATGACAAGTGACACTATCATCTGGAACACTTTCTTAAACTCTAGAATATCCCGGGTACCTTCTCATCACCAAAACCTTTGGCCTGGACACCTACATAGCAGATTTTCCCTAAGCCAACAGAGTCCCATACATTCTCCTTGGCCTCATCAAACATATAACTAAATTTACAGCACTACTTACCCATCTATCACATAAGTGAGGATAGTTTTGAGTCTCACTTGTTCTCACATTTCTAATTCAGGAAATGACAACTTTAGTATCTCATTGTCTTGAAGGATATGATCAAGAAGAATTGGATATTGAAAACTACTACCATCTACCAACAATATCCACATACCCCAGGACATCAGTATTTTATACTAGAAAGTTTTCTTTTTCTAACTTTGGGAGAGCCAGAGTTACAGATTTCAGTTCCAGCTCTGCTATTTAATATAATTTTGGCCAAGTTACTTAAATATCCTGAATTTATAATCGTGTCTATAAATAGTTTATTTAATCTAGTTCAAAGTTTTGTAAAGATTAAATAGGATAGTGTATACAATGCCACAGGCACAGTTGTCCTCTCAATAAACTCTGGCTTTCACGTCACTCAACCCACCCCTGTTCTACCCTCAGTCCTCCAGGACTAGAGACCCAGGCTGGCCCTGGGATGACTCATGCCATCAGGTTAACTGATGTGATTCAGAGGAATCAGCTGGCACTTAATCTCAGTTTCACACTTGGAAGAGGTAATACTGTCTCTTGTGGCTGGCCAGGAGACCTCCGTGCCTGAAATGCTGCTGATCATCATGACTTCACTTCTCTCTATACTCTCTACTTTGATGCATATTGGTACCTCTAAGACTTAGCTACCTGCAGGGGTAAAGCTGTGAGAAGCTTTTGAGCCAAAATATTAAAATTTTCAGTTGAGTTGCCTAGAACTTGCTCCATCAGATAATTAAAATTGACTAAAAATTAAGACAAAAAGACCTTAAGGAAGGAAGCCAAATGATGATATATTATGACAGTAAAATTATAAGTGCTTTTACTTGCTTTTCTATTTCCCAAACCTTCTGTAATGTAGTTTTATTACTTTCAGAATGAAAAGCAAATTCTATTCACATTTGAAATAACCAGGAAAGAAAAAGCAGTTTTAAAGAGTATTTACTACAATACTGTTCACTTTAGAATAAAACATGAAAAGCCCAAATACCCGTTAACATCGATGGACAAAATAAGTCTGGGTACATTCACCAAATGAATTCCTGTGCACACCTTGAAAATGACCATCTGGATTTATTTGTTCTTGAATAAAGATGGAATTCTTCAATACAGATGATATATCAATATAACCCATTTTGTTTTTTTTAAAAAAATGCATATGCTGTGTATGGGAGGCATAGAAAAAAATGTTTAGAAATATTCACCCAAATATGTGAAATTCAGGAATTTATTTTGTACTTTTTATACTTTCTCTATTATTTAAGCATTTTTAAATGTTTGTGATATTTTTAATTAAAATCAATACAGCTAATAACAATTTGGAAAGAGAAGAAAAGTTAGCCTTTGGCCTCATGCTTGCATTAATCCTCAAGGAGCCTTTACGTTTGTATCATTAAACACAGTCTGGCTGCTGACTCACCTTCCACCCCTCTGTTCAGGCCTGACCTTGTCTTAACGAGCATTCTCTCATCTTGCCCACAATCCTCAATGATTCACCTCCTGGTCTCTGAATCCAGATGCTCTAGCAGAACGTTTCCTGCAAGAATGTCTGCTCCTACCTGCTTGGCCTGGTCCAAGACTTGTTATCTGCCTTTCAGGCCTAGCTGTAGGCGTATCATGATGGAGGAGTGTTGGCCAGAGCCTCTCACCCTTGGCACACTTTTTCAGTATACCTGGTGCTTAAAAGAGTATGTATATATATATAATATAAATTTATTATAAATATAATAATAAATATAATTTATTGCTATTAAATAATATATAATATATGTATATATAATATATGATTATTTTATTTTTAGTTACATGGGAACAAATTCACTGCTTTAGCATCTTTATAATTTAGACAAAATAGCTTTCATAAAATGGTACCAAATCTGTTTCAAGTATCATTTAATATACCTTATTAATTATAATCAACTGTCATAAAAGAAGCAGCATCTTTCTCCTCTCATTATCCTTGCACTGTGTGCAGAAGATTCAGCTATGGCATTGGAACCCACACTCTTATTTTTTGTTTATTTCAAATTAAATTATATCCCTGTGTATGAATAAATAAATAAACATCACTGATAATAAAATGCATATCATATGCATATTTTATAAAATCCACACTTTATAATACTCACAATGACTCTGGTTTCTCTTTACTATGTAAAGCACTTAGTTTTGTTATCAGCATCCCATAGTTGGCTTTGTGATGAGAAAACACACCACTGGGACTTGCTGTTCTTGAAACTGCTGGGACAAGCCAAGTTACACTGCCCAGCAAGGACTTTCTGAGGATCCTTAGTTTGGGGATACACTCCACCCCTTCTCTAATGTACTTGCCTACAGGAGTGAGACGCTTCAACCTGCATCCCCCAATCTATTAAGGGAACCACCCTTTTATTCTCAAGGAACTCAGTGGGAGACTATATTCAAACCTGTTTGTGTTTTATCCACATTCTTTACTCTAGGTAAGGTTTCACTTATCTGGAGCAGGAAAGAAAAGTGTACTTATCTCCCAATATGTAACTTAAAAATGACCCTTCATTTGACAACCAAGACAAATGTCTATATTGAACCTACTTCTTAAAAAATTAGAGAACTTGATGGTATCCTAGGGAAATATGACAGGTACAGTCCTGGGTATTTTGTCTAATTTATTTTATCGAAGTCCCTCAATAAGCCTAGTAAAGCATTCTTCTACCCACTTTACAGACAAGGTTACATAATAGGTTAGAAATAAATGTGGAATTTGAATCCCATCCTGTTGTGCAAGAATTTAGACCTTGTTCAAATGCTGTGCTCGCTGTAGTTGCATAAATAAACTTATTTCCATATTTAATAGTTTGACTACATTTTCCAATTGACTAGAATCTTATAATTTGTTTGACTTGTCAAGTCAATCAACAAACTTCAAGTGCTCCCATGGATACTAGCATAGGCTAATTGAGAAATATTTTATGTTCACAAGGAGGCTCCACAGGTGGCTATGTCTAGCGTCAGCTCCACCATCACTGCCACAAGAACAACCACTCTTTGAGCACCTATTGTGTGCCAGCACTTTATTATGAAATTAGCACTTATACACATTGTTTTATTTAATCCTCACAATAATTCCAAAATCAGGATTTGTAAGTCTCTGATTACCACTCTTTCTACTTTAATGTTCACCTTTCTTATTAAAATACTATAAATGAGGCCAATACAACAGCTTATTTCTCATACAGCAAGTTAATTCCTTCACCCTACCACCTTCACCCTACCTAAATTTTCATCCCTGAAATTCAATTTCACATGTAAGTGCCACTTCTAAACCTGGTCAACTATTTGCAAGATTCACTGATTGCTGCACTGCTACTTGATGAACAATTTGCAATAGTCATCCTATTGAAAAGAGATCCATAGCCTTAATTTATGTACCAAGACCCAACACCTTGATCCGAGTCTACTCTCTTTTAAGCCAGATAACCCAAGCAGGGCAAAATCTATTACCTCCTCAGTCTGCTCAAAGCCACTTGATGTTACAACAGCAATCATTTGCCTTGAGTAAGAGCTTTAACCCACATTATTTCATTTAATCAGCAAAATTACCCTGTGCAACTGGCATCATTATTACTCATGTTTAGGAAATGGGCACAAGTAGGCTAAGTGACAGGCCTAAGCTCAAACAGCAGGTGTGTGTGATAGGGAGGAATAGAACTCCAGTCCTTTTATAGTTCACACACTGGAATAGTTGCTGGGATCCAGCAAAGAAAAAATCATATGGAATACCTGCCCTCAGAGAGCCTAAATTCTATAGAATGGAGTTGCAGCAAGCAGATAAATAAAGAATACATAAGTATCAGATGGTAACTGTTTACAGAAAAAAAATAAGATACATAGCAAGGAGGGTATATGAGCCAGAGAGGCAGGGATTGCAATACAAAATAAGGTGGTCAGGAAGGCCTCACTGAAAAGCTGTCATTTGAGCAAGGCCTGAGAGAGGTGAGTGAGCAAGCCCTGTGAAAATACTGAGAAAGGGGTGTCATGCAGAGGGCACAGCAAGTACAAAGGCCCTGAGGTAGAAGCTGGCTAGTTTGTTTGAGAGCCACAGTGGAAGCATTAGAACATTGTGCTAATTTAATTTAGGTTAGTCTGTTTCTGTTCCCATCATCTGATCCCTTTGCTCTAAAATTCTGACAAATCTAAACAGACAATCAAATGTAGTCTACCATATGAAACCATAAAATCTATAATCATTATTTTATACCCAGACATAGTATATCCATCTATGATATTGAAAAGTTCCTATAGATCATGATATAAACTTATGCTTCCCTCATTAATGGTGCTATAAATTAACTGAAGTGTCTGACAACTAAGTATGTGAGGCACTAATTTGGTTTCCTAGTCAACTGAAAGAGATTGGGTCTCTAAAGTTTTCTCATTCTAGGGAATATGTTATGTTTATTAAAAACAGTGATTTGTTTAAGATGTGTTACAACTTTGAGAAAGCCATTGTTTAAAAATTCCTTAAGAGAAATTACTTATTATAAGGCAAAGTAAATTTGAACAAAAATTTGCATTTTAAAATTATAACATCTAACCATATCTACCTTACCAGGGTTTCTTCTTACTTTGCACGTAGGTTCTCAAAGTGCATTCATCAATATGAATGGTGTCTATGAAAGATGACCATTTATATCACCTTATGAGCCTTATAATATGATGATCATTTATCTAAAATCTGTGTCCATAGAATGCTATGCAAGCTTCCATTTTAAAATAGCAATAGCAGAGAACCCAGCCTTATTACCTACAGCCAAATTGAATCTAGGTAATAGGGCTTACCAATAAAATCTGTGATTATTACATAATAGAAATACCAATTGTTAGGAACTTCATTATAGGAGGATGTTGGCTGCTGTCTAGGTCACATAATTACAGCAACACATTTTAAGGAGTCTATACAATTGGATGTTAAGCTTTAAAGCAGTTCATGGCACATTTTTCATACATTTCATTTTGCTACTATTTGCTTTAAATCACACCCAAAGGAATGAGTAAGGTGTACACTCTCTTCTTCCCTTTCAACTCAACCAGATGCCCCAACACCAGTGGGACAGTGACTCTTTACACACAAGTACTTTAAAAAAAAATCTTAAATTGCCATTTAAAAAAATCTAAAGTTTATGAAAGAACACTTTAAGAGTTTTCTGTATTTCCCAATAGAAATGATGAAGGAGCTGCTTCAAGCACAATAACAATAAATAGCAAAAAGAAACTTTTTAAAATCCTATTGGTCCTGCAGCCTCCTGCCAGAGCCACACACAATAGCCAATACTCAGGAGGAGAATGGCTCCAGTGGAGCAACGCTAATACATTTGCCACAGCTTCCACCCTGTCATTATGCAGAGGAGCCTGCGCTTATCCCTCGGTAAATTGGAGACTCTTTTAACCAGGAATCCCAGGATGAAATGGAACCATTTTCCTCACAGCAAAACAAATCCTTCTCCAGTGAATTTTGTTATTGTTTATTGTTACAGTTTATCAGCACTAAACTGTATGAAAGCTTCAATTAGTTCTTGATGAATGATCCCATAAAATCATGTAGTTTCATTTCCCCTGCCACCAGATATTTCACTGAGTGTTATTAAATGAAATATAATTGGGATAAGATTCAGGAAACTTAGTGAGGCTATAGCGCTCTCAGTTCAGCCTAAAACGGTTAGTCATCAGTGTAGCTGAATCACATCTGATGCACTGTACATATAAATTTCCACCGCTTGATCCTGGGGAGAACATAGAGGTGCTAGATACAGTCTGATGCACAATCTCTGCCCTTTACTGAGGATAAAGGCCAAGGGTGAGATGCTGAGTTCAGCGCTAGGTCAAACAGTTGTTATCTCCATGCAGAAGCAAATGGCATCCTTATCAGCCAGATTTCTGCACAATAGGGCAGGCATTTATACCCACTTTATATTTTCATAGTACCTATTTCACTATTTCAGCAGAAGCAATCAGTTTTCTCTTCCTCCTTAATACAGGAACCCTAATTTTTAGCTAGGCATATTGATACATAGAATAAAAGGCGGACTTCTCTGCCTTTCTTTTACATGACTAAGTTTGGGTGTGGGGCTTCTGAAAAGGCTGATTAAAGGAAGCTGACTCAACCAGGGGCACCGTTTTTAAAAACAAAAAAAAAAAACAAAAAAAAAAACTTCTTTTCTTTCTTTTTCTGGTCTTTAATGTAGCTAAATTTCTGGAGCTTTGGCAGCTATATTGGACCAGAAGGTGAAATTAAGATAGAAATCATGCAGTTAAGATACTGGAGTAGAAAAATAGAAGCCTGGACACCTGAAGACATTCTGGAGCTACCATCCAAGCCTTGAACTGCCCTCCCTAGGTCTAAACTTGAGTGTGACACTCTTCTCTTTTCAATGAAACACTATTATAGGCAACAGAACCTAACTCATCTGAGACAACAATAGATCCTTAATAGATTTTTGAATAATGGAACACAACTACTATGTGTTAGTCATTCTGTGAAGCATTTTAATGCATTATTAAATTAAATTCCTAAAACCAACCTATAAGTAAGGTACTGATACTACCTCCATTTTACAGATGAGAAAATTGAATCATAGAGCAATTCAGTATATAGACTGGCTGGCAGGGGGAGAGGAAAAGAGGAAAGAGAGGAAAGGGGCCCGAATTCATGCATTCATTCATTCATTCTTCCTTTGACTCAACAGATAATATTTGAATACTTACACCATGTGCTGGAGACTGTTCTAAGTGCTTAGGATACATAAACAAACAAAACAAAGATTCTTCCCTCACAGAGTAAATATTCTATTGGGCAGTCTGACTCCAAAATCTGGCAGGGGTTCTTAACAAATAAAATCTTGAAGAGAAATTCACAAAGTGTGGTCAGTGAACCCCTAGGGAAACCCAAGATACTTTTAGAGGGTCCATGATATCAAAATTATTTTCATAATAATAGTCAGACATTATTTGCCTTCTTCACTGTGTTAACATTTGCACAGTAGCCCCAAACTGTTCTAGTCATCAATTTATTCCCCACCACCATAGGTCCACAGTGAATATATATATATATATATATATATATATATATATATATATATATGGTTCCATTAACGAACCAACTAAATAAGTAATTGAAAAGGTTCTTGGTGAAATGGTAAATGGTTTTAACTTTATTAAATCTTGAACCTTGTGCACATACCTTTTTAGTCTCCCATGTGATGAAATGGGAAGAGTTCTGCTGTATACTGAAGTATGATGGTTGTCTGAAGGACAAGCACTTGTAAGATTGAATCGTATGCCAACCTAACCACTCTTTTCATGGAACATCTTTTTACTTGAAAGTATGACTTATAAACTATACGGTTATTCAGACTTGGGTATGTGAGAGGTATTTTATTGAAAATGATTGAATAAAACTTGTCATATGAAGGAAATAAACAGTATTTGCTGCCAATGATAAAATTTGAGCTTAACAATACTTAAGATTTTTCTGAAGAAACTGGTGGTTATTTTAACAAATGTAATGGCTTGATATTTGGAGGATCTGCATAACTCAGGGAACCAAGACTTTCTAAATGGCTAATGTATGCTGTTACAAATCATGCATGGGTAAATGATCCATTCAAAGTGCATAATACACCAATGGGTTTTAATGTAACAAAGTATGAAAAGTTTGTTGATGTGATCTCAGATTTCACACTGCAACCACTTGTTGAGTTTTGGTGTAGTATCAAATAACATTTCAATTATCTGTAATGGAAACTACATACCTGCATGAGGTCAGATTTTCTTCATATATTTCAACCATAACAACTTGTTACAGCAGATGAAATGAAGATGCAGACATAAGAACTGACTATTAATTTAGGCATTAAAGAGACTTGCAAAAATATAAAACAATGTCATTCTCACTAAATGTTTTGTTAGGGAAAAGAGTTATTTTTCATAAAAATGTTATTCCTGTTAGCATATAACAGGTTTAGTGTTATTATTTTTAAATGAATTTTTTAAAAATATTTAAAAGTTTTTTCTCAGTTTTAATTTAGAATTTTGGTAAAAAGTAACAGATACAACTCACAAAAACAAAAGTCATGAGATCAGAAACTTTAGGAACTGCTGGTCTACACATGGCCCTTCATCTTCTTTAGTTGAGCATTAGTCCTGACACTGGGAGAGATCTCTCTTTAATGGTGGGCAATTTGCTTTAACACAGAAAACCAGGACTCTCAGTCTGCATATTTTATCTCTATGTAGTTCATATCATCTCATGAGCTTAGCTCAGATCTTCCATTAAGCCAGAAAGATTCAACAGCAGAAGAAATTTGTCAGTGTAAATTCTGTGACCTGATTATGACCACAAAAGGACACCATATTCCTCTTATTTGGACTGAGAAAATTAAAGTTCAAAAACATATGACTTTTGACATTGCAATTAAACCAGTGCTGGAGAGCCTGCAAAGTAGACAGAAATGTCTATGACTAATTATTCTGAGTGCTGCAACTGTTATTTTATTTAAACTCATAAAAATCAGAATGCTTGCTGCAACCTTTTTTAAAGTAAAAGAGGACGATCACCTCAATTCCTCATTCTTCTACCATATTCTTCAACCAAAAAAAGACACACATTTTCCGTAACTCAAATGAAACAGCTGTTTAAAAATTTAGTTTAATGTGGTAGCATTTATTATTCAAGTATCTGCTCAAATCTAAGATGTCAGATATTTAAATCTCCTTTATTATCTATTTAATGTAAGGATAATGAATATTACTTCTTAAGGTTGTGAAATTTAAAAGCGATAGAAAAGGTGAAAATATCCAGAAAATACCTAGAACATAACAGGTGCTTAAATATTTTGGTTTTCTTTGGATGCTTTCATTTTCTTGGCCCCAGGAGTTCCTCTAAAGATAATAATTTTCTCATCTACTCTGGTGGCATGAAAGCATGCCTCTCAGAGTTCTTACAACTGAGACTAAGCACAATTAACCTTTGCCTCAGCTTCCATCACAGCCCTTGCACTGAGGCTGTGTTTCCCATAGGCTGCTGCCATCCAGTGACTGATGTGACAAGATACTAAGACAGGCCAATTCCATAAAAATGAGAATCTTGCCCAACGGTTGACTTTGTCTTGATGACTCCCATTCAGGCTTTCCAAAATGTTCTCAAACTATACTGTATTTTATGATCTACCTTCCTTTCTTCCTTCCCTCCTTTCTTGTCTTACTCCTTTCCTCTCTCCCTTCTTCCCTCCCTTTTTCCTACACAAGAGTCCATACTCTGACAGCTCTCCCATCCTTCTCTAGCTTCCTTCCCATTTATTCTCATAGGCATTTTTGATCCCAGTTTGGCATCTGCATCTCTGAATCTACTGAGCATGTAGTAAGGGCTAATTACAGTGCTGTTATTTCTCTTAATCCTTCTGATAGCTGCAGAGGTAGGTAGCATCATTGTTCCCATGTTATAGATTAGAAAGCTGAGGCATTCAAAATTTAAGCAAATTTATCAAGATCGTATATAGGAGGATTGAAACTTTTGTAATCTTACCCTAAAGACACAATACTACACCCCTCCACCCTAAATGACTCAGGTTATAATTTAAAATAGAATAACCTAAAAAGACTCCCAATGATCTTGAGAAATAATGATGGTTCTTATCACAGCTAAATCCAACCCTGCTGCAGAGTTTGAGGAAATAATGGTGGAAGGTGGAGAAATCACAAAGGCAGCTGCCATAAGATTTCTTCCAGAACATGATGGAGTGAGGGGGTAAGGTCTATTGAAACCCAAACATCGGAGCAACCTGAAAATCGAGGGGCCATTGACTTAGCAAGATCCAGGACATTTCTCAAATTTCAAGACAGAAAAGTGTTAAGTTAAAAATCAGGTTTCTCAATGTTATAGAGCTAAAAAGCAGATGACACTTAAATGATTTTTGTTACTAGAGAGATTATCCTGAGATACGGAACTACAGAGATTTGCAAAGTTGCTTCAGCTGATTATGTTAAAGACAGTGACAGGCAGTCAAAATGTAATACCAGTTAACTCAAAACTTTTATAGGTGATTCGATCCTGAGATTTCAATCCTGTGATTCAAATCCATCCTTTTGTTCGTGCTAACTTCAAACCATAAGTGCATTTGAATCATCAATATAATCCACCATTATATATTGTACTGAGTTCTAGTCTATCATATATTCACATCTGACACACACACACACACACACAAACACTTGATTTTCATACTCTTTGAAATGTAGAATGGCATCACCACCTTGGGAAAATAATAATTGAGGGAGAGAAAAGAGGATTAACCTAAACCATTTCCTCTTCCTGATAACCCTAGTTTCAAATTTAATATATTTGGAATCAGCTTTCCATATCTTTTTATAGATAGAATACCATAAAGAGGAATGAAATGATATTTTCTGTTATAACCAATACTTAGACTAAGTGTATAGATAATAAAAATAAAAAATGAGAACAAAGTATTACTATCAGAAATATATGTACTCTACCCTAATATCTATGCATTTCAATAGCTTTTCTTAGACGTTCAATTTGTAATCATAGCCTAGTTTACATCCAAAATTCTAGCAATCCAATCAAATTCCAAATTTAGACAAAAAATACACTCTTCTGTTACATATAAATTTCTGGAGTGGAAAATGGTGGCAATCACATAATTGATAATGATGACTATGATGATGATGGCTTAGCACTCATCACTTTGCACAGAATTTAGTCTCTAATATAAACTTAATCTCTCAACATCTTTATTAAGTAGATGAAGCAGGTAAACCTTTTTTTTTTTTTTCTGAAGAGGAAAACACAGCAAACAAGATGAATTTCTTGTAATCAGAGAATCTGTTCTCCCCATTTGTAGACTCTTCCCCTAGATCACAGATAGCATGAATTGAAGAAAAGGCTGCTCTGATACAATCCAATTCTAGTAGGTTCACCACTCATATGTTATTTCCCCCAAATGCTGTGTCAAAGTTAAAGAAATATAGATACTTGGCTTTGATACTGAGGTTGTTTTATTCATAACTAGATCTTACTGCATTTTACTTATCATTTAAAATTGTTTAAGTCAAATGGGAACATTTCAAAAGTAGATTGTGTATCATCTGCATAACATTTTAAAATGAGAATCTGAGGGCTGGGTATTGGAAGCAGTATTTTGTAGAGCTTTGGGAGTTTTCCTCTGGCACCTTCATAATGCTGTTGGGCTCTTACTTTAAAAGACTTCTTTTTGCTAAGGGGTGTCATATTTCCCACTTTAAAGATTCTCACATGTTTTAATGGCCCTGTCTTTGAAGAAATGAGTATCTGTGGGATTCCCTGATGAGAAAATTTCCTATTCAGAGAGAAGGGAAGTCCTCTGTTGAAGTTATTTACCAGATTATGGATTTAACCCTGGAGATAAAGTCTAATCCCTCACAGAGTTATCATCTTTTTGAAAATATTAATATGTTTGGAAAAGGTTCTACATCTGAAGAAATTCTTATTGCTGGAAGGAGGCTATCTTTAAAATTTTAGCAGGCTGTTGTTTTCAAGCATGTTCCATAGCACAGGATGATTTCTGTAGGAGAACATTAAAGTAAAAAGTGATGTCTTTTATCAGCATTTCCTTATAGAACTCGATGAAAATCAGAGTAGAACTAGCATTTGTCGAAAATATGGCATGAAGTATATAAATCAATATTTTAAATTTTGAAGTAAATTTAAAATGTTAAGCTAAATCTAGTTAAAATTATGTATACTTTTTTATTTGTCATCTTCTATATATCAGCAATTTAAATATCTAAAAAAGACATCAATATAAGCAATGATAAACATTTAGGCCCAATATTGGTCTACTAACGAAGAAAAAAATGGTCTTTAAGATTCACTTTTTTTTCCTTCCATCCCTAAGGCTAAAAACATTTCTAAGGACAACCATTCACATTTATTAAACTTCAGAAAGAGGAAAGGATGAAGGAGTTTTAACTACAATTTTTAAAATTCTTTACACTAGAGAAAATATGGATGAAAGAGAAAGGAAAGCAAAAAAAGAAGGGAAGAAATAAGCTAGGCAATTACACAAGCTTTCTCTTATTTAATTCTGTGCAGGAGGTGAAACACAATAAGGAAAGGGCCACAAAAATGGAAAAAAAAAGATTAATAAACCTAATGATGAATCTGAATTTACTAAAAACATTAAAATCAATGAAATTTTTGTAAAGTTTTATTTAAAATTATTTCCTTTTTCCAATTTCCCATAAATTTTCCCTGAGAAATTTTTTATGAAACCTGAAAATCTGAAGAAGAGATATCTTATATGTACTTTACATGAAAGCATTATGAGGTTATATCTGATGACTGAAATGTGATATTATTCAATAGCTTTGCCTGGAAATAAAAGCATTTAATCTATAATTTGGCCTCAGACAGTTTTGCACTTGTATCTCCTCTGATCAATTTACAGTGTCCAGCTAAACTGCACTCTTCATTTTTCTGACTGCTTTTCCATATATTTTTGCTCAGCTTGTCTTCCTCTCCTCAAACACTGACTAAAATAACTTCTGTGTCTTCCAAGGATTGTCTTACATATATTTATTATATTGTGATTTAAATATATTGGTGATAATAAAAAAGCAAAACAAAATTATAAGTTAAAACAAATTAGAAAAAAAATCTTCAAATTAATATTTTAAAAAAATTTTAGCAAAAGCTGAAAATTGATGTTAAGTTTAATTGTAGAAAAAGGTAGTTGCAGACCCAGTTCTATATATAAAACTTTGTGTTTTGAATTTAATATGTTTAATGCAGAAACTCCTGTTCAAATAAATATGTCATATAAAGTCAGATTTCTTAGTGTTTTCTTCAGTGTTTTGTTGGCTTAAGAGAATCAAATTTCATACTTAACCATAATCCTGTCAATTTTAATAAGGTATTACTTGGTGACTTTACAACTGTATTGTTCCTTTGAATTAAATGTTCACATTGCTGTTATTAAACTGCATTAAATATGCATCCAATTTAGTTATTGCTAGACATTAGAATGGGAAACAATTTTTGTGTATTCATTGCTTGATATTACTTCTTAAAACTTAATACATATATGAATGGATCCACTTACTATATCTGTTATTAAACTGAATATGACTCCATTACCACAGAGCCACCTTTTCTGATCTAGCAGATTTGTACTCCTTGAGCATATATGGATTCAATTTTCTCCAACTTGCCTCCATCTGCATTACTACAGAATCTGTTCATATAGCAAATCATGACTGCATTTGACAAAAATGAAATGCAATTTCGAAATGCAAATCTGGGCACTAAAATTCCATGGCAGAATTTGGTGTTCAATTAGATAATCTAATGAGTATATTACTATTTTAAAGTTATCAGTTGAATGAAAACACAAGATTAAGCAAAATTATGAGAGGGAACTCATGTCCTCAGTGTAATAACTGCTTTCTGCATAGTATATATGCAATAAATATTTGGTGACTAATTGGTCAATACATGTATTTACATACTGAATTGGAAAAAAGATTGTAAATGGATATAAAATCATTAGAGTCATGATTTTGTCTCTTTAAGAACCTTAAAATCAGGTGGTAAAGATGGGATTATACCATCAAAAAATTTATGAGAGTAGTTAAATACAGTATACAAAAATTATTATATTACAACTCTACATACTCATATTATTTTAAGCATGGGATTATTTTTCAAGAAGATGGAAAAGTTAAAGGAAAACAATCACTTCTGAAAGCTTTCCTGATCAGCCCTACTCCCTCTCCATAGAAATATTCCTTGCTCTTTCAGTCTCCATTTCCTAACTTCATCCTTCCCAACTGACTTAGAACCTTCACTCCAATCAAACAGCTCTTCTAAGGTCAGCAATGATCCCCAGTCACTAAATCTGTGTTAATTTTAATAGCATTTGACACTATTGCTCACTTCCTTCTTAAAAATCTCTCTTTCATTTCCTTTGGTTTCCTTGACATATTTTCTGATTTTCTCTTAATTGTCCATTTTCCTGGATCATCCTCCTCTATCCAGCTCTCAATGTTGCAATTCTTAACAATTTGTTCTTTCACTTCTCTTTCTTCTTACATTCTTTAGCCTCACACACAACATGCATCCAATTAACATTTCACCTTCTCACATCATCCTAAACCTAAATGGTCCTCTTTTTAACCCAATCATCATTCCCACCCAGTAGGGAAGGAAGAAACCTCTGTGTCATCTGAGACACTTTTCTATCCTTTAATCCGTATATTAAATTCACCTGAGAATCCTGCCATTTTATACTTTAAATATTTCTCAAATCTATTCACTTATCTCCATCTACAGAAACACTTAGTTCACTGCTTAGCTGCACAACTAGCCTACCCACGTTTACCCTGGCCCCAGAGCCATCTTTCCAGAATGTAATTCTCATCCTGTCACCCACTTGGCTAAATCTCTTCTATGGTTTGTGGGTGCTCATAGGATTAAAAACTTATGTGACTGACAAAACAAACAAACAAATAAACAAAAACTTTCATGACTAATATAGCATATGAGGCCTGACTTACTCAAATCACTCCTTATTCCTTCAGCCTTATCTCACCAAAGTCCACTGAGCACTCTTGGCCTTCTAGGCACACTGCCTTTGTTTTAGTACCTCTGATTCACTTGGGTTTCTTCTCTCTCACTAAATGCCAAAATGACCAGACATCCTGGTTTAATTTCCAGGTTAATGGGTAAAATATGGTTTCTGGAATTGAAAAAGACAAGATTGGAATCCCAGATCTACTCTATTAGCACTGTGACCGCTGTGTATTATGTAAGCTTTCTCAACCTCAGTTTCTTCCGCTAGGAAATAGAGTTATAATATTCCCCTTACAAGTGTGCTGTGAAAATTAAGGTAATGCTACATTGCTTACTTTCCAGTCCTGAAGTGGAATTAGGTCTGATTATCTTCTAGTCCCTAAGGCATCTAGATATAGTAGGTGTTCAATAAGTATTTAATGAATGAAAGAGACACAAATAAGAGACAGAATAATTGGGGGAAAACAAGGAAAGGAAGGGAAGGGGAGGGAAAGAAGGAGGAATAAGAAGAAAGGAGATAATTTCTCCTTTCATGTGAGGAGCAAGCAACATATTACAATGAATTTAATAAACTGTTCACATAGTTTACTAAGGGAACTATAGCTGATGAAATGAAAAGGACAGTATGGAAGAATACTGATCTAATAGGGAAAGGAAACATTGTAGATGTGTGAGAGATATTTTGGCCTTCACGTCTAAAACAGGTTACAGCATGAAGAGGATAAGGGAAGAGAATGGATGGGAAGTACTGGAACCTGAACTGGTCTCAGTGTGGTTGTGAAATTGAAAATATAAACATTATGAAGAAAACTGCTAAGTGTTAGTTCTGGGCTGACAGGGATAATGTTGAGTGAACATATCAAATAACTACTGAATACTATTCTCCAAGTGTATTTTCCTCTTTCCCACTTTTGCATCTTTTGTCTGTTGGGGAGCTCAGCAAGTTGGAAAACAGTGATGAGGCTAACTTCATGGTGAGTGGATAATTGTCTCAGGGTGGAAGATGTCTAGATGACATAACACATTTGCCTGATTTCCAAGGGCATGAGACGTCAATGCAGCTGTAAAGATTTGACTGGATAGAGATCAGGGTTAGGAATAAAGATTTGAGAATTAGTTTTATGTACTTTGTAATTGAAATCACTTAAAGATCCTTGGTAAGTAATGTTGTCAATAATCAGAAGGCCTAGGAATAAATTATCTCAGAGGAATGGATGTGTGGCTGTGAGAGAAGGCAGAAAGCATGCTTGTGGATGATACAAAAGAAAGAGAAATCAAGAAACAGAAAATCATTAGTGAAATTCTGAGTGAGGGTGGGATTTGCACCATAGACATTTAATTCCAGTACTATTAGAAATATTTTACCTCTTACTTCCACTATAGGAGGTGACGTGGAGGATATTTGTGCCAGTGTGATCTTTGGTAGTTGTTACCTCATTGTACCTGGGTAAGTAATTTGAATGGGAGGGAGGGTGATGCAGGCACTTACCTTCAAGGATTTTAGATTCCTAAAAATCAGAGACTTTTGTGACATCAGTCTGAGGATGCTTAATATATTTCATAGAGCAAAGAGAAATGTAAGTTGCCTTCCCTAAAGCATATGTGACAATTCTGTCTCAAAGAGTTTCTGAAGTCTTGCCCAGACTGATGGTCTTCTGTGAGTATTTATCTTTTAATAGATCCTATTACCTTGTTTATGCTCCCCAGTTCAAATCTGAAGTAATCTGCTGCTTGCGTTTCTTATAAACAACATGCTTTAAATTATTTTGAAGTTTAATTGGCTTTAAATGGCAGATAGTAGCTTAGCTCTGTGCAAATAGTCATCCATTTATATATAGATCAAAGTGCATTCATTGCAGAACATTTAATGGCACCCCAGTGAGAAAAGATGGAATAAAGGGATATATGTAATACCACATATTTAACAATTTTCAACCAAATTGAATTTGCTTTGGCTTTTGCACGGGGTGATTCTCTAAGGACAATCATGTAAGAAGCAATGTAAACAGTCAATAAGGCTATTTTTTGTTCTGTGTTTCAGGCTTAAAATATACCAAGCAAATAGAGTTAGATACTGAAAAAATATATACTCTACCCTGATTAATGGATGCTATAGATATCTTTCTGCTCTGTCTGCTTGGTTAGCTTTGTTTCAAATGTGATACAGATCTCAGGCTGCACGGCAGATCCAGAAATAGTCCATGTTCCTTTAAATTCAGGCAATGCATCATTTTCTATTACACTGTGTCACATCAGTCTATGACTGTAAAGCATGAGTTATGTGGATATGGACCAGTAGGTGAACTGGTCCCAACAAACAGACAATTTGAAGATCAAGTAAAATATTCTTATAAAAATATTTTTTTAAAAATGGAATCATAAATAATATATAAGATTCATGAAAGACACTGTTCCTTATTTGCTTACAAAATCAACATTCCACATAATCTTTCCAAAATTTCTCTAAACTGCATATGACCATATGCATTTTTATGATCTGGCTTTTAGATAAAAGTTTCCTATGTCAAATTTCACCTTTATTTTATTCAGATATTGGTTACGCAAAAGATAAATAATGCAATAGAGTTCCAATGTGTCATTTCTCTCTTCACATTACCAATGCCTAACAAAACATAATGGGAGACATTAGAATTAAAGTGGAGACAGAAGAAAAGGCTTTCAAGGATAAGAAATTATGTTTGTTTTAAAAATCAATATTATTCCAGTGGGTCCTTAAGGAAGGATAATATGATCAAAGCAATTCAATATAATTACTATTATAATGATTATCATTAATTAATATTTATTGAGTCTTTATACATTAGGTATTGCAGACAGTTTAAAAATGCACATAGTTTTAAGATACACATTGTTCTAAACAAGAGAGCTTAAAAGTAAAAACAAATGAGAATGAAGGGAAGTTATAATTAGGAAAAGAAAATATGGCAAGTTAGGAATGTTGCAAAACTATAGTGTTCTGCAAATATCAAAAACTAGTATTGATTATTAAGAAATGCAAAACAAAAATTATTATTAAATGCATGCTTTAAATAGTATTGAGAAGAAACTGAGGACAATTCTAGGTCTGGAGGTAGTAAGGGAAATGGAAAAAATAACTCTGGTAATTTTAGCCAACTGTTATAAAATTTCTTATTCATGAAATTTTACAACCTTTTTGAGAATCCATATATCCCTAATCATGCCCTAAAAACTGCCCTTGGGACTTTCAGGAAGAATGTACAGAGATAGAAAAGCCATAAATGATGCAGAAAGAAGAATAAAATATGACCTGGAAGGGGTGCCAAATCTTAGTAACACACATTTGGAGAAGGAAATGTCCATATTAATTCATTTAATCATTCTTTCATTCAATAAACATCAATTTTCAGCAGTGCCATCCTGAGCCATATTGAAACCTGAGACAAAAGAAAAAATGTGCACCCCTAGATACACTAATAAAAAAGTCTTCCAAGATTTTGAACCCAGTGACAAGGTTAATAATAGACCCACATTTTAAAAATTCGATTATATATAAAACCCCACATTGCCCAATCTGACTGCATGGCATTTTCAATCCTTATACACTTACCCAATGGGGGATCCAAAACCCGCTGGAGTCAGAACCTTGGACTAATTGGAAACCACTATTTTGTTTGACAGTAAAGCAAGGAGGTCATAAAACAAAAAGCAGCTTTCTTTATTTAAAAATTTAATATTTTGTTCATTATGGAATTTTTTCAATTTTTTAATTTTTAATATTGCATTCAAATATTATTTATCATGATTACTGAGTTTTTCATTGTCCCCTTAAATTTTGTGATGCTTGCTTCACCCTAATTCAGGCTCTGGGTTCAGACAAGAATTACAAAGTAGAACATGATAGGATGTCTGCTGCCAAGGGGCTAAAACTTAAAATGAATTTTGTTTCCAAATCAATATCCTCTACTATACAGAGGATATTTTTCCCTTCCTCCCTTCCTCTTACTCCACTCAGGAAGACACATACACTTATAAAATTGCCTCTTCATCTTTGCTTAGAGAAGTCCACATTTCCTTCAAGTGTTTTTCAGAATATTTCTTTCCCAAAGTTTAAATCATTTTTCATAATTTTAATTTTTTCCATTGCTATGTACATTTCATCAACACTTTTAATGGACTTTTGATTGCTTAGAGCTTTGGGCTTTGAGCCATTATTTCACCTTCGCTCATAATGTCAGATATCTTTCATTTTCCACTCCAGAGTCATAGGCAGCCATCTGCCCTGGGAGGCTATGCCACACGTACACCATCAGCAAGCTTCCTTGTCTTCCAGATTCTAGTTGGATTTAGCCAATGTGGAGCATCAGCAACAGATTAGAAGGACAAAGGAGAGAGAAGTCAGGATATATTGCCCTGATTCCTTCCTTGCTAGGTCCCATTGACTGGCTATATTCTGCAACTACACCCTTCAAGATGATCTCTTTGCCCTCTCCTCCTCCCTTTAGGACTGAAATGGTAACAGCTCTGTTTTTACCAACTCCATCTTTAGGATTTCTCCTTCCTCCCATCCACACCTTTGCAAATGATTCCTTTGTAAATAATTCTCAATTTATCCCAATTGGAGTCTACCATCTGTTTCTGGTTGGGACCCTGACTGATATGCTCATATATCCTAGAACAATGATTATTTGGGTTTTCAGCACCTCCCTAACATGAATTAATACTTATTTTGATGTTGGATTTTTAAATTCATGTGAAATTCTTTTATGACAGTATTTTTTAAGAAAATATTTTCAAATAATTTCATTCACTACTCTACTTTAAACATAGGATTTAGAATATGAATTATCCTTAATTGATAAGGAAATGCCATTATTATAAGCATGAAATACAATAAAGCACTTACATACAATGCTTTTAAAAATGTTGCACTGGCTTCTATATTTAAAAATCATAGACTCTTGTGTAGTCCTATTTCTCTACTTTCTTTTGTAATTTGACTCCTCTTTCCATACTGAGATTTTACTCAATGCATATTTATGGCACAGTAGCCACTGTAGAAGACACTAAGCTAAGCACTATTGGTATGATGCACAGGAGTTTGTGATGTCATCTCTGCATCCCTAATAGAGTCCTATTTTTTTCCTCTCTCATTCAATATTTTGAATCAGCAACCAGCTTGCAAAGCAGGTAACGAAGTATAAGCCCTGAGTGAAGGTCTGGGGCTCTCCTTGGACTTCAGTAAATGGGCTTTGTGACTATTGCAACTGTTTCGTAGCTTTTGGAATCCCATCTCTGGATTCACAACTATTTTTCAGAAAGCCCAGACCCCTACAGGAAATCAGACATGGAGATGAGAGAAGCTTCATAAACATGGATGCCATGAATAGGTTATAAATATAATTGATCATTTATGTTATTTCTAGAGTGCACAGAGAACTCAATTTTCAGATAGAGTATAGTGAACTCAAATTTAAAGCCTTTTCCATGAAGCAGGTATTAGTAATTTGAACCACATATAATATCTTTCAGTCTGATAGCTTTACAATATGTATTATATAATCCAATAGTGATCTTATTTAAAATAACAATTGAAAATAACATCCTAAATGATTAACCATTGGTTTCAAGTAACTTATTCTTGCCTCACTTTTCAAGGTGCTATGGGTAAAGACCCTGCAATTTATAAACTTATTCTGCATCATAAACAGTAGCTAATGGGTATTAAGAATCTGGTCTCTTAATATTCATGATTTATTGAACCAAATACTGTGATGCAGTATGTTATGTTAAAGAAAAAAGTATAAGAAGCAAGCATACTTTAATCTAGAATTAAATTAGACCTTATTTACTTAGCTATATACATATATTTCTTTAATAATCTGAATACTTTATATCCAAATCACAGGCAGTGATAGAAGATACTTTAGTCAATAGATTATACTTCAATGAAAGGATGAAATAGGATACCTGCACTTATGAATGCATACTGTCCACTGGACATGGAGGGGTTTAGCATAGTAGTTAAGAGCATAGGCTTCTTGGCTTGAATGGCAGCTCTGCTACTTACTAGCAGATGAGTTAACTTCTCTGTGTCTCTATTTCCACATTTGTGAAACTGGGATGATTAGAGTAAGGTATATCACATAAGACTGTTGTATGGGAAAATGACTGAATATATGTAAATAGTGCCTCGCACAGGAAAGTGCTAAAAAAACATTAGCTACTGTTATATGTAATAATCCTTAGTTCCTTATAACAATACTTTGAGATGGGTGACATGCCAAATATTTGGAAACGAAAACCAAGATAAATATAAATCAGTTATCTGTCCCAGAATTCCTAAAATTAAAACCTATATTTGATAATTGTAAAGAGTCACTGTGGCAAAATCATGACTATTTAAGCAACAGATTTCTTATTCCGTTTTATATTCTTGTATTATTCAGGTTCTAAATAGAGGGACCTAGCAAAATTAATAAAATATGGTGTGTGGGTGTGGAGCTATATACCCCAGAAGAAACATTTTCTTAAATTTAATCCATTCCTGTGGGTGTGAACTTATTATAACTAGTACCTTTTGATGAGGTTACTTCAGTTGAGGTATGACTTAACTCAATCAGGATGGGTCTTAATCCTGTTACCAGAGTCCTTTACAAGAGAATGAAATTCAGACAGATAAAGAGAAAGCCAGAAAGAGGGAGCAGCCAGAAGCTGAAAGTAAAGGAACACAGAAGAGAAGGGAGAGGCCAGGAGACCACCAAGTGCATTGCCATGGGACGGCAAAGTGAAGGAAAAGCATCACTAGCAGCCAGCACCAGAGAGCCACAATCTCCTGGGAGAAATCATACTTTGATTTTAGATTTCCCTTAGCCTCAAATTCATGAGGCAATAAATTCTCATAGTTAAAGCCAACTCATTTCATCGTACTGGCTTTGGCAGCAGAAAACTAAAATTATCCCTTAATTCTGAACATAGTCCAACACGAATCAACTATGAGTTGAAAGAGAAAGGATGAAGGAAAAGAAAAAGGAGAGGAGAGAGAGAGGAAGAGAGAGGGAGACAGGAAGGAAGGGAGGGAGGAAGGAAAGAAGGGAGGGAGGGGGCAGGGAGGGAAGAAGGAAGAGAGGAAAAGAGAAAGAAAGAGAAAGAGAAATAGTCTTGTCTGCACCCCAAAGTGGTCAGAAAGAGAATTAAAGAGATTAAAAAAAAGGGGGTATATGACTTTTCCTGATTTTCCCTGATCATCTTCCTTTTCTTATTTTGTTTTTCACACTGTTTTCTTTGTGACACCTCGTGATATTTGCTAAGTCACTTTGCACCTCTATTTTCCAGTATACTCTGATTTCTGGTCTCTTACCTTTCGTTGGTTTGCATCACAACCTTAGGGCCACTTCAAAATATGTGTGAAGGTTTGCTGTGTTATACATATGAAAAAGTTACCGCATCAAATATGCCTCTTTACTATGTCGATCAACACTCCCATCACTAACAACTGAACATACATGCATGTTGGTTAAGCATCTGTGTCCTGGTTTGCTTCTTTGTCAAATTTACAGATTATGCTGCATAACTTTTCACCCTGAATCTGCACTCTACATGACATAGGTAAAAAAAAGCACATAGCAAAGTGCAATACTCTTTCTTTAGAGAGTGAACATGCAGTGCAAATTCATGCTGTGAGGATCTGCAAAGCTCCTTGAGCTTATGAACAGGTGTGAAAAATGTTGCAGCAATCTGGAAAAGCATATTTTAGACAAACGACCATTGTATTATTTATGTAACAATGAAATTATTTACCCACAAAAAAGCAGTTTTTCATATGAGGATATAACTTTGATAATTTAAATCTAAAAACAGTCACTGTTAGAAAATGCACAGGTAAATAATTAAAAAGTTAAAATCAAAATACCAACAAAAGCCACATATTTTATACATAAAAAAGATCAGCTTTCTCCAGTTTCCATCACAGAAAGAAATATTTCTTTACAACAGCTGAAAAGAGTAGAATCCAGATCCTGAATATTTAATAGAAAATAAAATGATATTTATTTTTAAGTGCATTCTACATTCAATACAACTGCATACTCACAACAAATCTACTGCATTGCCCTGACATAGTTACTGCAAAGGTTTTTCTTTTGCCATCCCAAGGGCCCAATTGATTTATCTGCCAGAAGCCTAAGGCCCCAAAATAAGATAGCTTTGAGTTTACAGAGGTCATTTTTCATTGTCTAAATAAAAATTTCTAAACAAAAATCTCTCATCCTGTTAACTGCAGGGTCCTTATCTCCCCAGAGACTACAGCAACCTGAAAGAAGCCATTTCAATTCTTTCATGAAGAAAGATAAAAGCAAGTTTTCGATTAGAAAGCCCAGGAAAGCCTCCTTATTAAATGGTGGTAACAGTAACTAGTTGAAAAGGCAAAACTGTTCTCGAATGGGGTGGGGGAAAGGAGAAAATTATTATGCATGAGACCAACTATATACAGCGACTGCCACCAAGACCATCTGAGACAGTCATTCAGAGAGGCAAAGTGAAGTTTACAAATCCTTGTAACTCCTCACAGGTGTTCTACTGAGGTCCTTCATAAAGTACCTCGTTTGATCAAGCATGTTCTCTTAATTGTGTGTGCCTACTTTGTCAACAATATTATCTTCATGTCACAATAATTATGCATTCAGGCCCATCTTCTCCGATCTGTCAGCATCCAAAGTGCTTATGCAGCAGAGGCAAAGGTGGAATGTGGCATGCTATCCCGGCTGTAGAAGAATGGATTTTGTAGGGCTAAGCTAAAAGGAGAATTATCCAAAATGACTCCATAGACTAAGTTTTGATAAAGAAGATAAACACAGGCACTAATGTTGATGCTCTGGGAAACAATCCAGAACCATGAAAGAAAAGGAGGATTTTGCTATTTGGAGAAATCTGCAATAAGTGAAGGGGAATGAAAAATGCTGCTTATGTTTTAACTTAATTCTTTCAGTAGAATGTAGTATGGGAAATGAAATAATTGGGTGGCGTGTTTACACTAAAGCATCAACTAGTTAATCAGCCAGTGAAAGTACCAATGTACCGTTCCCAATAACTCTGAAAAAGAGAAAAGACAGGTGGAGGGAACTTAATTCAATAAACTTAAGTTTTAAAACCTCTTTTCTCAGTTTGTCCTCTAAATGTACATCTATTAACATTTTTTTTTTAGTTTTTTATTTATTTTAAAATTATGATATAAGGAGAGGTAGCCCCAGATAAGAATAAACTCTACTCAGTCATAGTCTACAGTCTGGCTTGCCATATCTGCCCTCTCTTGGCCCTAGGGTAGTATATACAAATACAAATTTATTCCTCTCAGTCAAGATACTTATTCTGAAAAACATCTGAAGGTGCTCTTTATTATGTATTTCATAAAGAAAATGCCTTTTCTCCCGTCCCCAAGAAAATACAGAAATAAGATTTCTATAAATTGATCATAAAATGTAATTCTCACAAACAAAAGGTTAGAAATTATGGCTTCACAGTAAAAATTTTAATGCTAAAATTATTGTATATCTGAGGGAATATCTAAATTTACTAGGAGTTTATTCTATAGTTTATAGAAACCTGGTGGCAGGTAGATTCAGATGGATTCCACACTCTTCTAAATGAGTCAAAACTTGAGAAAATAACTGAAGATCGTGTGTGTTTGTGTTGTCCTGTGGCTATCAAGGGTAACTGGTAACACATGCTTTGAATATTTCGAGGCCAAAATCATCTTGGCTATTTCCTATAGGGAAGAACTTTGGAGATTAATTTATTGCTAGTTCAAGTGATATGAGGAACCTCGACCTCTTTCATAGGAAAACATGTGCCCATGAGGCTATGTTCAGGCAAAGTGGGATGCTTTTAGATATATATATATAAAGAGAGAGAGAGAGAGAGTCTTCATTATATATCTCAAGTATTACTTATATGTTACCAAACAAATGACCAGTTTTACTGTTTCCTAGACATATGGATCTTCCCTCAACTAGAAATATAGAATACTACCTCCCTGGGCCCACATCAAAGTGTAGAGTGTTGACCTCTCAGTTCTCATCTGCCATTAAAATCTAAGCTGAGGAAACTATGATACTTGGGGAAAAAAAACTGAAGGCCATCCTCTTCTCTATAGCTTATAAATTCTGCTTTGAAACAGAATGTCCCACTAGAGGGTATCATATCTGGCTTCAATTGACCCCACACATAACTGATGTCATTGAGTTGCATGTTGATACCCTCGCCTCACTTTACAGAAGGCTGTGTGCAACTAACAGCTCTATAAAATTTCTAACTGCAGTTAATGGAGCAAGTTTGGGGGAGACATTATCCTGTGCATCCTTATATCAAGATCTACATAGGAAACTAATAGAGTTTGTCTTTGTTGATACTCAGTTTTATGTAACCAATTTTATCTATTTTTTTCATGTATGACAATTATAAAACATTTCAAACATTTTAGGAAAAAGTTGTGCCATAAGTAAATAGTAAAGGAATGATTGCACTCACATTACAAAAGCACCATATACCAACTAAAAGGAATGCCTGTCTCTTGCAGTCTTCCGTAACAGTCAAGTAAGTCATAAGAAGGAGTCTGGAGAGAGGCAGTCTATGGCTGGTGTGGCTACTCATCAGTGTCAGCAGGGACCAAGCTTATTCCATTTTCTGCACTGCAGTCTTCAGACTCTCATGTTTTCACCTCTGGGCTTATTGACCTTTGGTTGTAAAACCGCTACCACTATTCCAAATAATACGACCATAATCAAAGAAGAGAGGCAGAGGGAAGTGATGGCCATGCCCATATCAGGAACAAAATATAACCAGATGCCTCCTGGAAGATTTTCCCTCATGTCTCACTGGATATAACGAAAACACAAGGCCACTTATAACTGCAAAGAAGGCTCAGAAAGAGAGTACTAGGCTTTCCAGACTAATGGTGGAGGTGGCAAGAGGTTAGAGGTTGAGCACAACTGGTAGATCATCACAAACAATACAAGACAAACAAACAAACAAACAAAAAAAAAAACAGCCTCTTCCATAAGAGATTACTAAATATTCATCAAGTTTCAAAAATAATAAAGTACCATATTGAGTGTGCCAGTATTATAAAATAGCTAGGAAAATTTTAGAGGTTTGTCTTCTCAATCTGGATGGTTACTTTTCAGGTATGCTAATTGTGATGATGCCATACTATCATTAGCTGAGATCTCAAGATCCAAAATAAATGTAGTGTCAAGGTAAATCTTATGATATAAGAATGTAAATCACACATCAAAATAGAGATCCTCATAATGTCTAAATTATTTGGCCAACTGCTTGTCAAATTCAATAAGTTATCATTGTTTTTACTCTGTAGTATGGGTGACAGAATAAAATGTCAGCTCTCCCTATTTCTTTTTTTGAACAAGATACCTACTCAAATAGTATTGTATTTTACTTGTGTTTTCTTTGCAAAAATATTTTCAAATCACATAATCCTTTCATGAGAGTTTAATTACTTCAAACTGGGTAATATAATCCATAAACCCACTTACCAGGCACGTGAAATCTATAACATTAAGCTTAGCATTCATAAGGCACAGCTCAAAAGGCTTCACATTTTCTGATTTTGTCCTCACAACAGCCAAATGAGATAGTTACTATTAATATCTCCATTTTATGGGTGAAAAAAACTGAGGCTTAATGAGGTTTTAGAGGCTACTCAGCTGGCAGATAGCTGGACTTGAACTCAAAACCACTCTGGTCTGATACCAAAACTCTTCTTAACCAATCTACCAATAAATCAATTGAATAATCAATTAAAGTTCAACGAAGCACTGTCCCTGATGAAACAGAATGTTGAAGTACACTCACATTCTAAGACAAAGTAAGAAATCAAAAGAAAATCAATGCAGTGTTATGGATTTATTGAAGGAAAAGCTCTAGGGAAATTCAATCCAATTTTACATTTGTTATCTACTGTAGGGTACAACTAATGCTTATTTCTAAAATGATCGCTGGCATCAGAATGTTTTTAATTACTATAATTTCCAAGGAAAAAAAAAGATACAAATGTGTATTTTAAGAAGATTGAAAGCCAAAAGAGTATTCTTGTAAACATTCAAGTAATAAGGAAATCCAATGTTTTAAAACCACATTCAGTTTAATGAATAAAGACCTTACTATATATAGGAAACCTCATGAGACGTCTATCCTCAAATCTTCCATAAATGCAGAAGGTGACATAAACATCTGCAAAAGCTCTGCTAAGGAAAAAAAGAGAAAGTGGCGAATTTACTGAGCATTTGATTTTCTGGTGACACTCCCATTAGAACACTTGAACATGCATTCCAGACCACACACATGGCATGAGCCAGTCCACATCCAATGGCAGTGTGTTTACTGTCACTGTACAGACCTCAGTCTACACCAAAATCCCATTAAAGCAGTTCACTCTCTCCTCAAATCCTTGGTTTCTTCTCCTGGCTCTTACTCTGACAGATTTAAGCTAGATTTTTAAAATTCATCTGTTTATTCTTAAGTTGCGGCCCAAACACTAGCAGCCTTTCATTTTAACTCTTAGATGAGGGAATAAAAAAATTAATAGGGAGTTAATGCTTACATTGCATTTCTGTTTAGGATGACGGAAAAGTTTTGGTAAGGGATGGTGGTGATGGTAATGCAACACTGTGAATGTAATTAATAGCACTGAGTTATTTATTTGAATCAGATTATAAGGGGAAATTTTAGGTTGTATGTATGTTACTAGAATAATTTTTTTTAAAAAATCCATGAGATGATATAACACAAACAATGAATCCTAAGACAAACCAGACTATAATTAATAGCACAATTATAAAAATCTGTTTTTATGTATTGTAACAAATGTACCATATTAATGCAAGTTGTTAATAATAGGGAACCCTGTATTTTAGGCTAGGCTGTTCTGTAAATCCACAACATCTCTAATAAAAAATTGAAATCTTCATTTATTCTGATCATTCCAAATAGACCTTTTGTAGATATCATCCTCAGTTCCAGATGGTGCTATAAGGAAATGGGTTTTTGGTTCTTGGTGGTCTCCTATTCTCTTTGAGAAATGTAGGTGTTTTCCCCTGCTTTACTGTCAATCTCTAAAGTAATATGCTTGCTTTCTAATACTTAGCTTTAAATGCAGAATCTGCTGCAAATCAGATTCAAACCTGTTTGAGAAAAGACCAACAGTGGAGAAATTCCCAGAGACATTAACTGATGGATTGGTATACCCAGTATGGACTGTGAAACACAGACATGGTTTTAGCCTCTTTTCCCAAAACTAAGTCTCTGTTTCTTGTATTCAAATCACTTCCCAAAAAATAAGAAGTCACTTAGCTCTTGTTCTTTTTTTCAGCCAGACATCAATTTTTACCCTCAAACAGATGTTTATCTCATCCTTAAATTTCACTGAGATATGTTATCAAGTAAATTATGTTCAGAATCTTGCAGACTGTCCTAAATTAAGTATATTTGAGATTTTCTTTAAAGACATTTTATCCATTCATCCATCCATCCATATATCCAACATTAAATATATGATGCTCTCTTCTAGATTACTTCACCTGTGCTCTCATTTCATCTATATAAGAGGACTTGCTTGCCCAAGCAAGAGAATGGAAGCACCTTTCTGAATATAAATAAAAGCATCTTATAGAAAATCTATCATTACAGTTGAGGTACTAATACTGCTAAATTTTTGCATGTATGCTTTTGAAAGAAATTCAACTTTATTAGGATTTATTTGCCATTCTTCTTCTCAGTTAAGACTAATAGTACACAAACATTAGAACTGGTCAGAATCTTACAGGGAAGCTCAACATGTCTTCAAGGGGTTGGCAGTTTCCTGGGAAGAGAGAAAAATAAAAATATAATGTATTATGAATTTTAAGTCCTTTCAAGTGCTGTGGGAATATAGGGGTTTAGGTGCATTGCTAAGACTGGAAGTTCTCAGGAAAGACTTCTGAGCGATGATGATATCCTAGCTGAATCTTATAGAATGAGTTTTATTAAGCCAGATACAGATAGATGATGAAGCCATTCAGGCAAAGAACAGCAAGGGGCCAGGTATGCAGGTGTGTGCAGGTAATTAAGTTATGAGGTGTACTAGTTGGCCCTGGGGCTGGGACAACCGAAGGACCAGGTCAGGCCATTCCAAGAAGTTCAAAATGTATCCTTTATTATAAGGAATGACCAATGGTTTTAAGTAGGAAGTAAAATGATTAAGCTTGAATTTTAGAATGATTGCTGTGGCTTTAATCATTGCTGCAGGTGGACTGAGGAAGAAAATCTAAAAGCACAATCTCCCAATCAGTATCAAGGGAAGAGGAGATTCTCTGACAAGCTCCCTCCCAGAGTGATCTACTTCTGTACAGCTCTATCCAGTGGCCCCCTGCACCTGCAGATTCATTATTCACAACTGATTCTGGACCTTCATATGACCCATGTCTTTTATCTTCCCCTTCATGAACTAACCCTCATGCCCCATTCTCTTGTCCTGTAACTTGATTTCACTACCTTAACCCCCCCCCCCCCCCATTCTTTGAGACTCGTCAATTCCTACCAATTTCCCTCTCCTGGGGAGGAGAAAGAATTAAAGGAATCAAATATGTTGCATTCTTCAAAAAAACAGGTGCTGTAAATTTATAGCATTAATCAGATATTTATGTATTTCATATAACAAACTATTTTAAAAAGAAACATACAGCCACAGTAGCTCTACATAGTTTTCCTTACATTTTATGCTTATCTGGGGATACCTACATTTCATGATAAAAACAAGTTTAGTAAATACATATGCAATATTAGCCATTGATAGAAAGAATACATGATAAGATAATTACTTTCCAAGAGAAAATTAAATGACTAATTTCAAAGCATTTCAAGTAGAACGTTAAAAGAAAATCGGATAATACAACTACAGAAAAAGTCTTCCATTCACACACACACACACACACACACACACACACTCACACGCACAAATTATGTAAAGAATGATTTTTCTATTTTAAGATATATTCTTGAACTTACCTGGTTGCTAGAATGATCTTTATATAAAGCACCCAAAAAAGCATTGTGGAGACTTAAGACCAAAACAACAAAAATAAAAGAAAACAGAAAACACACTACTCTATAGATTTCCGTGTGGAACCCATAATGTCCTTGATAGAGACCATCATGTATCGGGACACATATGCTGTTTTCTATTTCTTTGATTAGCTCTCATTCTTGCTCTTCAGGGTTTCTATCATAATACAAGAAAATAAAATTTTAAGCCCAGAAGGATTTTTACAGTAATGCAAGCTATTGATTGGTGCTTTTTTTTTTTTCAACCAGAGCTTACTATTGCATCCAGATTCCTTACAGCTCCAATATGCCCAGCGGGTTAATATTAGGTAAGGTACAAGCTGTTAGAAAACTACCAGTACATTTTTTTTTTCTCTTCGTTGCTACATCCTTCAAGCTCCTACTGGGCAGTAAAGAAAACTTAATTTCTTTGTTTTTATCCAAACCTCAGACTTCAGAAATGCTTTGAATGATAAATCTCAATCATGAAATACTAATTCAAAACATTTTTCCTGTTTTTTTTTGTGAACTCTAAGGCACTTATTTTAATAAGCATATCCATGCCCATTATCCAGCCCAGAATAACGTCTTAAACAGCTTCCTCCAGAAAACCATGGGTACACTAACAGTAGTTATTGCTGTTGTCTTCTCCAGTTGGGCATCTTATCTTTCCACTATCTAACCCCCCCACCCCTGCCCCCAATCTCTGTTTTGAAACTTCTTCTGGCTCCTGATCTCACATTCTTTGGCTTTTAGCTAAATGCATTCTATTTTTCATCTTAGGGACTGTCCTCAACTTCAGAGGCCACTTTAAAAACAGCTTAAGCTTCAAGCTCCCTTGCTAGCACAGGACCCTTCCATTCCCCTGAGTGGAACCTAGTAATATGCTCATAAAGTCTTTACATTTATATATTTTGAAAAGATAAGATTTTTAAATTTATTTTTTCTCAAGAGGGTACCCCATATTTGTACAAACTTTGAATCTCACAAAATTTAGACGCACTCCTAACTTCAGACTTGGGCTGAATTTTTGGTTGAGGGTCTCCTTATAGAACTCTTTTTCTCTCTCTACCACCTGGGTTCCTCTCACTGAGGACCACAGACATTTTCCAGCTTGGCAAAGGTTTTTCCAGGCCTCTGGTTGCAATGCCATGGCCAGGCTTAGCCCTGGGCTCCACTCATCAGTATGAGAGAATGAACACCTAAACTGCAATAAATAGGATGAAACAAATATTGCTCTAAAAGCATGTGTTTATCTAAAATGTGAAATTCAGACCCCCAACGTAGTACAGAAACATTATTTTCATCATTTGCTGCTTGTTTCTCTGGGCTGAATTTGTAATCAGATGAAAACTGAGGAAAAAAAAAATACTTCTAATTCCAAACTCCTCTAAATTTCTCTGAGTGGCAATGTTTAGCCACAGACCTGGAGTCCTGAAAGTGTATTTGTTTCCACCTAATTGCTTGGCACCATCAGAGAAGTTGATAAAGCTGTGCATGTGGGGCTCTCCACCTGTAGATTGGCAGGTGAAAAATTATTCAGGGGATGGGGTTAATTGGGTGCCCTTTTAAAAAATGATTCACGGCCTTAAAACACTTTTTATGTCAGCATGAGTACTTCAGTTGAAACTAAGATATTTAAATAAAAAACCGTAGGACTTATCTAATCTATCTTTAACCAAAAAGTACATTTAAAGAGTTTATGGGGATTCTTTATCTTTCCCTTCCCGTCTCGCTTTCCCTTTCCTCTGTTCTCATCCTTCTCTCCTTATGTCCTCACTTTTCTTACTTCTTTCTTTCCTTCCTTCTTTTCTTCCCTCCCCCTTAAGTCCTGCTTTTGTTACTGGGTAGACCCCATTTGTTCACTTGCAAATCAAGTGGTATTTGCAGAGTAGACTTTTACTCTGTATAGTCAAAGTCCTTTCCCCATTTTCTGGAAGCAACTGGCTAAAGGTGACTTCAGGAATACCTCTGCAATCCAGACAGATATAGTTAGATCAGCATTCAATTTTTGATCCAACTCTTATTTGCTACTGCATGGGGTTATTTGGATTTTGAAATGAGATAAAATATGTAAAGCACCTAATAAGGTTCTGGACCCTTAATAAAGGTTAGTCCATTGCATTCTTCCTCACAATCTAATTTACTGGATCCTTCATAATGACCCAAGAAAAGTAAAGTTATGGCACATGTTATTATATGCCCAGCCCAAGGGCAATCCTTTTAAGTCATAAATTTGGTCTGGGATTTGCCCAGAATGAGAGAATGACTGAGAAGGCTGGTGGCCCCTTCAGTGACCAATATCCTGACTGTATTACGTGACCCACTCTTATGAATTGAATCAGGTCCACCACAAAGAGATGTTTAAGTCCTAACCCTGGGGTCTTATGGAGTGACTCATTCATAAATAGGATCTTTGAAGATGTTATTAGTTAAAATAAGTCCCAACTGAATTGGGGTGAGCCTTAATCCAATATGACTGGAGTCCTAATATGCAGGTGAAATTTGGACACAGTAGGAGGAAATAGACAGCGATAGAGACGGCCATCTGAGGGAGGCAGAAATTGAGTTCTGGATTGCTGGCAAGCTGCTACCAAGGCCCTATGGGCTGTAGAGAAAGCATGGTCTTCTGATACCTTGATTTTAGCCTCTAAAACTGTAATAAAATAAATTCCTGTTGTTTAGGCCAACGAATCTATGGTATTTGTTACATCAGCCCTGGAAAACTAAGATAGCCACAAAAATTACATCCCCTTATCCTAACATGGATCTGAACCTAGTGCAGACATGTGCAGACAGGCAGCTACTCTACTTCCAAGAAAATAAATGGATGGGCAGAAATTATATTTACTAGGACATGTAGGTGATTTTCAAAGCAAAATTTTGAGACCAGTTTTCATTATATTCTGAGCTATGTAACTTTTTATGGCATACACATTTATAAATAAAAGCATGAGAGCCTGTAAATCACTGACTTAGGCTGAAATGATGCCTCTAGGGCTTGGGATTATAAAAAAATAAAAGGAGACCTAGCAGGGATCATAAGGCAATATCCTACAGGAAGCAAATTGATACCTGGGATTACAGTAGCAATTCCTTTCTGGCATTCACGAAGGAACATATTTTAGATAAACAAATAGGCAGAACATTTGGATCTCTGTAAATAGATCTGAAAAGTCAGGCAAGAGCCTTTCCCTATATGAGTGCAAATGACATCATTCATAACCTTTTGAGCAACTGGTACATTTGGAAGAGCTGTAATTTGCAGATACGATTCTAAAGTTGAACTATTCACTCTATTTCACATTATATTCCTATTGGCAGACCATGGGAAAGGCAAGCTATGACTAAATTTTTCATGACTGGCTTTTTATAATAGAATTTCACCTGTAATGCTTTTGTATAAATGCAGAGAGATATTTTTCCAGATCTGAAAACAATAAGTACTGATTTATGCCCATATCAGTCTTTTGTGATAAATGCTATGATTGTCATTTTTCTAATGGATACACAGACATAGAGTTAAGTGGCACACAGAGGAGATCCTAAACCATTGTCATTTTCTACTTTTCAGTCATTTCTTCAACAAGTCTCAATGAACAAAGTACTGAGGAAAGTTTGGAGGAGCTTTAGGTAAAAACAGAGATATCATATCCATCCTTAAGGAATTTAGAAATGATTGGAGAGAGGAGATAAATGCTTATGATGCAAGAGGAAGCTTAATGTGGATCATAAGAAATGTACAGACTCTGAGTCATGAGATTTAAGAAGCATGGGAGTATGTCTAAGATAACCCCTCAAAAAAAGCTTCATGGAAAAGAATTTCATTGACTTAGATCTTGAATTATAAACAGGATTGTGAGAGGGAAAATGTTGGTCAGTTGTATTGAAAGACCCTAACTTTAGGTAAACTTCCATTTGCTCCTGTTGAATAACAATTCTAAGAAGTAAAATTGACACCTAACTAAAGGTATAAACTCCTTTGACTTGAGAGCTCATAAATTTCACCAGTTATTTCTAATGTGGTATAAAGACAAAAATAAACTAAGGGTAAGAAATATGAGCAAAAAATTTAAAAAATCACTAACTCTATCGGTTATGTTATTTTAGGCCCAATAACTAGTAATGGAAGGATTGAGTAGCAATACTGATAATCTTCTGGGAAAACTCTATGGCATGTCCAGGGAAAATGGTATCTTCAAATAAGACCACATTTGCCCTATCTAATTTAATTGAATACCTTATTTTAAAAGACATCAAAATAAGAGACATCAATAACAAATTACTACATGTTTTTATATTTTATTTTTAGCTAAGTTTTCCATTTATCTAACAATGAAAAACATTATATTATTTTGATTTTATTTGAATATACATACATCTGGATAGGATATAGGATGTAAGGTGGTTGTACTGCTTTGATAAAATGCATAAATTACTCTCCTGTTTATTCATGCCGTTCCTTTTCATTATTTATAGTTATGCTCACTGAAGAGAACAAATAAATCCTATGACGACACTGCACAAACCTCTCTTGGAAATGCTATGTGTTCATGTGCCCTAATCCCTTTCACAGAATGAAGACACTGCAAACAGCTCTCATGCCCTGAGTTTCCACTGTGTGCTAAGGTCACTTGTGGACATGTGCATACACAAATATTGCTACTGATGAAAAGCAGACACACATGACCTGGAGGAAAACATAGGCTAGTAGTGTTTAATGTGTGAATCACTATAAACAAAAATTTCTCAACTACTTAAAAATTAGTTGCAGGGTTATCATAATTAAAGCAACTTTCTATCGGCTAAACACATGAGAATAACTCCTGGGTCTGGGCTGTAATAACTACCCTTTTTGAAAACCTTATCTTGGGTTAGTGGTGGTATATTTCTTCTTTTTGAAGGTAACAATTCTATTATCAATGAATGTGATATATCTGACTACAATCTTTTGCATAAGCAGTGTAAAATTATTCAAAGCTAACAGAAAAAATGCATTTGTATACTCAATCTGAATGGAATTAGTGAGTCAGGATCCTGCAAACGAAACTTGGGTGTGAAGGAAACACATCCAGAGAGACCAGCAGGATGAGCAGGGGTTGCTGGAGGAGGGAGGAAACCAGGGGTTGTGGGAGGATCAAGCAAATAGCCTCTTTTTACATTGAGATGGTTTTGAGAATAATAATGTGCTAGTTTCTTTTATTTTTTTTAAATCCAAGTAGCTATTGAAGATTGTAATGATTTCAGTCTAAAAAGCAATGCTGGAAAGCCTCTTCAGAGATTGCCAACTCCCACTGTGCAGAAACACTGTGTCCCTGCATGCTGGTGTAATGGAGACAAACAAAAGAAACACTTCAAGGAATGGGGAGGCAACAGAGGGAGGGAGAAAAAGCATGGAGGATGTGATTGCCAGAAAAAAAAGTAATAGTTTTAGCAATGACCAAAAGCCAGCATAACTACCCCCAAGTCTGAAATGGATAAGTTAAATAAAAAGCTCAACAATTTTAGTAATATATTGCATAATGATATTTTCAGTCAAAATAACAGTAACTTATCATCACCAATAATAATCTAGTCCCATTTGCAGTGATACCCTCCTGCACTCCCATCTTAAACCCACCCAGAATGAAGATTTAATCTTTTCAGACATTTGTATGAGCTCCTCTCAGGGGCAAATATGTCTATGAAAGGTTATTAGTTATGGAAATGCATTGCTCTATTGCTTCTGCCTGCTTGAGTGTACCTGCCTCCCCCTATCTCTCCTTTCTTTGGGCAAAATGAATGCTTTAAAAATCAACATATGTAACTGGACAAATGAAAACTTACTAATTAAGATGATTCTCCTTAGTTACTTCAGTTCCTGTAAAGATTTAAACATAGCTTACTACCTCGAGAATCTGACCATCATAAAAAGGTCAATAATAATTACTGTTTATTTGCTTTCATATGCTTTTAATGTTAAAAGTTATGTGAAAATGGTGAAACCCAATATTGTGTACACTTTCTGGCAAAAGCTACAAAGATCAACATTTTTGGAGAGTATATTTAAATTTATCTTTAATCCCACAATTTTAACTGCAGTGGGATTATATTTAAACTTAAGGAATGAGAAGGACTGACTGATTAATGCCATTATTTCTACACCAGGAAATGATGCTTCGTTGGAATTCTCTATATATCATTGTATTCTTTATAGAAGATTTAATTACGGTTACTTTACAGTGCTTTGGTAACACTACATTTCATAAATGGTCTACTGCAATAGAAAGGTATTTGCTTTTTGTAACCAGCAACCCACACCCTGATGAAAGAATCACACTTGATCCTTCTAATAGAAGATCCTCATATCTCTATTCAGAAAGCAAACCATCATTATCTCAAATCTTTGAAGAAAGATATTTCAGGCAACAAAATCAGGAAATCATGGTAGCCAAAAATCCCATGTACCTCCAACATCATCAGAATTATTATTAAGCTCACAAAATATTCTGAGACCAATGAAATCTGTTATTCTAGGTTCTTTGTTTTGTTTGAGAGATGTGATTTTGATTATGCTAGCATGTTATCACAAAGTGTTACAAAGTTTAATTCTAAAATTTACCAGTGGCTAAAACTTTCATCAATTATTATACAAAAATATTTTTACCACTGGAAATAAAAAAGGGTTGAATAAAACCCTTTCATATTTGCTACTTAAATAATAGTTGTTTAAAATATGCCTAATAGCTGAATAGCTGTTACACATACCTAGCTATACAAAAGGATAATATTAAAGAAAAAATATAGGAATTCTGTTCTCACTGACAGGCACTGTTTAAGATTTTTGGATAGAGGAAACCTTTTGTGTTTCATATGATTCAAGAACTTGAAAGTCCTGGCTGTGAACAGGAAGACACATCCTTATTCATAATATTTAAATGTTTCATTTTGATATCCTTTCCCCCTTTTTAAAAAATTATTTATTATTAGTACCGGCATATTATATGTAATACAAGGAAAGCTATTACATAGTGACTAATATTTATGGAACATTTACCATGTGACATGCACCGTTATAAAAGCTCCACATATCCTGACACATTTAATTCTCACAACAACCTGAGAGATATATTTTATTATCCCAATTATATAGATGAAAGGTTAAGTAACTTGCCCAAGAGTAAATGGAATTATAAGTGGATGCCATAATTAAACTTAGAGAGTCTGACTTGTGCATAATATTCTAGTATTGATAAGTCAATGCTTTCAAAACCTAAATGTGTCTATATTCATGTGAATATATTCAAATTGCCATTGAATTTGAACAGTGTCTCCAAATAGTATAATATGCATGATTAACCAGTAGAATCATAATGCACCTTTTAGAGAAAACACCATGACTATCATATGTATCATATGTGGAAAATAAAATTGAAAAGTTAAGATGTAGGAAGAAAAAATGAAAGCACCTCTGATTGGCCTAGAGAAATGGAAGAAAAAGATGGAGGCCACTTCAGACTCTAAAGAAGAGCAGATTTCAATGTTGTTTCTTTCCTTTTCTTTTCCTCCAACAATATTAAAAAGACTAGATGAGGTTATGGTTTGTGTTATTCCTGTTGCTTCCTGTTTATTTAAAAAAAAAATACAATGAAAAAGAAGTGTTTTTCAATTAAGGGGCATGGGCTTTTATTTTCATCTTTCCTTGCAGATTCAGACAATTGTTTTCTTTCTAGAATACAAGTGCTTCAGAAGATACTTTAAAGCAAATGCTCTTATTACTATGCTGACCAAGACAGTCTGAGTGGGTAATTCCTCATCCCCAGCTCAGCAGTGAGTTGCTCGCTAAACATTAGCAGGGTAGTCTGAAGAAACTACTCTATTAACAATAGAGAACAGAGAAGTGGGATATCTCCAATTTTGTTCTCCTTTTGGAATATGGATTTAGCTATTCAGGGCCCCTTGCAATTCCATGTGAATTTGAGGTTGAGCTTTTCCATTTCTGCAAAAAATGCTGCTGGGATTTTGATAAGAATTGGGTTGAATCTGTAAATTGCTTTAGGTAGTACCAACATCCATGAACATGGAATATCTTGCCATTTATGTCGGTCTTCTTTAATTTCTTTCATCAGTGTTTTGTAGTTTTCAGTGTAAAAGTATTTTATCTCCTTGGTTAAGTTTATTCATAGGTCTGGCAACCAGTGACCGGAGCAAAAAAGGCCTGCAGATCTTTGGTGCGTCTGCATGACCTAGGCAGCTAAATGTTTAACCTATTGTCTTTCTAAGCCAGTAAAGAGAACAAGGGTAAATTGACCTTAAAATGTAACTTTATGCAAACAGGCAGGAAGTGAGAGGCTCTTAGTCTCACAAAAAGAGCAAAATGTAATTGCTCAAGTGCTATTCTAGTCCTTCCTGCACCACCCCCTAGGTCAGAGTAAACTGTTTCTGCATCTATGCTCCCCCCACCCTTAGAAGGGCCTTTGTCTTAAACCCTCATAAAAGGCTTTCTGCCCTTTTTGCATTGCTCAGTCGTTTTCCCTGTGAACATGATGCCTTCCTGGCCTGAGAGAGCCGTCATGATGTCTCCACAACTTCTCACCCTGTAAGTAAGCCCTGAATAAAAGTTCATGTATCACAAAATGCTCTTTGTCTTTTTTGGCCTTTGGACTGGCATGACCCTCGGGCTGCAACACTAGGCTATTAGTATTTTACAAACTATTGTGAATAATCTCATTTATATAAAATATCTATAATATGCAAATTCTCAAAGACAGTAGGTTACAGGTTATGGGTAAGGGATAAGAAGGAGATGTTATCACTTAATGGGTTAGACTTTGTTTGAGTTGATAAGAAACTGGGGTAATAGATGTTGGTGATGATAGGACAATATTGTGAATGTGAATAATATCACTGAATTGTAGGCTTGAAAATGGATAAAATAAAAAAAAAATTATGTTATAAATATGTAATAATAAAAAGTTAAAAAGAAAAAGTAGACAACCCTTGCTGATGATGTTCCATGGTGGTCCAACTCTCCTGTAAGCAGTAAGGCCTGACTACATTACCAGATTAGAGACAACAGAGACATAAGCCGAGCAACCTGGGACAGCAGGGTACAAGATGAGAAGGCACAGCCCCATGCCCTCAAGAAGCTCACAACCTAATGAAGGAGTGAAGGGCACAGAGTGAGAGTTTAATGTAAGAGGCTCTTAGGTACTGTACAAATTAGTAAAGAGGACAATGTCATGTAATTTGAGAAGGAGCAGAGGCCAAGGCAGGATATTCTAGATGGCTTCACAGAAGAGATAACTTGTGTCTGGGTTTTACAGAAGGTTTTGTCACCAAGCCAACCAAAGGCGGCAGGGAGAGGGATATGCAGAGATGAAAACATTTCATGCCAGAAGAAAAATAAAACAATCCAATCAATTTTGCATGTGCAAAAATCAGTCCTTAGAAACTACACACAAAGTCCAGCAGGACAGAATGTTTCTCATCCATTCCCAGCAAGTTTGCAATCCCACACGGGACTCTACTTATTCATTTGCCAAGTATGAATTTGGGGCAGCAAAGGAGAAATCATCTGGCAATGATTTTAACCCCTCAGCCCTCCTTCATTTAGCCACAGCACCTTCCTCCCATTTCGCTGCTCCTCTGTTTGGAGTTCTGTTAAGCAGGGTGTTTGTGGCTTTAAAAATGCAAAGTGGTTGCCAAAAGGAACAGTTTTGCCATGTAGCAAATGTTCATACTCTGCAATGCCAATTTATGTCCTTTCCTATAGTTATACAGGTTGCTATGTGCAATGAGTTAAACGTTAATGAAAATTATTTGATGACGCTGCTAGAGAATATATTGAGGAAATAAGTATTTGAGTACAGGTGTTGCCACTCCAGGGAGGTGACATTTTCCCCAAAGATTTGAAAAGCCACAAAAAGGAAGCATTTGGAAAATGTGACTCTTCCGAAACTTAGCATAAGTAATTTTCTTTTTCTTAGTCTTGGAACCAGTTACACAGATATGTGCAGTTTGAAAAAATTCACCAGCTCTACACTTAGGATAGGTATGCTTTTGTTTATGTATATTATATATTAATAAATGAAAAACTTTGGCATTTAGGAGTGAAATTTTTAATATGTTCAGAATTTAATCTGATTTTTCAGTTCAGAATCTAAAATAGAAACAACAGTGAAATAGGACAAAAACCCTTTTCCATGCAGAAAGGGATAGTTTCATTTCTTAAAGAAATTCAATCAAATGGTAGGTGTTCTGGCTATATGATATTCAGGGGAAATTCCCCCAAAATGTGTACCTATAAATGAAATATGAAATACTATTTTTTTTTTAAATTTTACTTTGGCTCCATATGTTGCTGCTTTTGTTTCACCTTTGTGTTTCTTTTCTGTATTAGAGAACGAACAGCCCTGGAGGCTGACAGAATAGTTTATGTGGCATTTAACCAGAGAGAAGGAGGCTCCGTCAGCCAAGAGTGGTGATGAGCTGACTGACTTCAAGGGATACTGCAGGTGGGAACATTACCTCGACGCATTCTACTGGTGCAGATTTTTCCTTTTGCTGACACTTTTGATACTCTGGAAGTTGCTTTGCTCAGATCCTTTGCTACTGGTGTCAAAGCATACTCTCAATCTTCGCATGCCAAGAGAGGAGGAAAAACCTTATTTCAATGCCCAAAAGACTTAGCTCCTGTCAAAGATATTCATTTAACACTCACAGTTGGTCTATGGCAACTTGAAGACGTCGTAAAGAGTAGGGCTGGTAGGGGGTAGGGGTAGAGAGGAAAAGGCCTGGCTCTCTAAGGAAACTTCGTTCTTTCCCTATCCTGAAGGCAACTAATAAGAAGAGGTATAGACAGAAAAGAAGAGAACAATTTCAACTATTATTTTAAAGATCTAAGCTGCTTCAGAAGGGACTGGAGGAAGCCAGAATAAGAAAATTATTACGATTCACAAAGAATGGGGATATTTTCAAAATGAGAAAAAGTTTATTATTTGCTAAGCTTTTCCTATTAAAAAAATGACTTCCACCCAATATTATTTCTTCTTTAGTCTTGGCCAGTTACAGCTGATAGATTTCATGATAAGAACAATTATTGTCACCATTAATTGCAAGCTTTGAATTTGCTTGATGTCCCTAAATATCATATAAAAAAAAACCTGGCCATTTCTAAATATGTATGGCACTTAATCCTAAACTAAGTGAAGTAGGTACATAAAACGCGAAGAAGTGTAAAAAAGGTAATCAAATATTTTAGTGAAGATTTGCTATGTGGCTAAACTGCAAACAGTTGATAAGCCATCCTCCTAATGAATCTGACCCCATACACATTCATACTGCACATTCATTTCATATCAATTATATTTCTCCCTCCTCTGCCCCCACCCCAGTATTCTTTTCTGATGGTTTCATCTACACTGTCCCCAAACTCATCCCAGAATACAGTGAATACACAAACAATCCTTTACTTAATTCATAGCCTTTTTATCTCTTTCTCTGAGTCTATTATTAAAAACTGCATATTTTACACAATAAATCCTAATTCAGCCAACACCAGTTCATTCAAACAGCATCTGAATTTTAAAATTGGCTCCTTTTCAGACAATTAGTTGGGGTGCCAATTTCCCAGTCAAATAAAATCATTTTCCCATTAACATTTTTGGTTATATAATCTGCTATATAAATATAATACTATTAAAACTCAATGTGCAAATTAAGTCCCTAGAATATCTCAGTTGCTAATTTGGTCAGATAACTCCAAGCATACATTTTGCTTTCATTTAAATTGGAGATTTTTCTGCTGGCTGATTGCTTTCCAAGGGTGAGAATGTGGCTGAAGAGCCCAGTGCACGTCTCAGATTTTCCACACTTCGTACACATGGAAACTGTCTTTGGGCTGGGACTCTCTCCTCTGTCTGTAGAGCATATTGTACTTGCAGCCCTGCTTTTCCTCCTTCTAAGCTGCCAGACACATTTGCCCAAAATGAGTCACTCAGTCTTTGATTTTTGCATGTAAGCTTGGCCTGTCTGATGTTGTTTGCACAGCCATGCCACATTGTTAGAAGTTGTGATTTAATTTGTCCTTGGAGCTTTTCTTTTGCCAGCTCTGCCTACTCTCAGTGCCCCCATTCTGCTCACCATGGAGCAGCTGACTCCAGGCCATAATGTGGGCCATCCCCCATGTTTGTCCAGTTCTCATGCTTGCTGCTGCACTGATCTTCACTTGACAGCTACATGCCCAGTCGGGGGTACCCTTTCAGTAATCCTGCTTTCCCATTTATATCACATATGTCTTGCAGGTGATGCAGGAAGCTGCCTGCGACATCTGTGACAGATCTAGACCCCCCAACCATATGGAAGGTTGGACACTACCAAACATTTGATTGGATACAGAGTTTGGTGCCACATTTGACTGCCAACCTCCCAAAAGGCACACGGGCCATTGTGAGTCAGTTTCTATTTCTTTGTGTCTCAGAGCTACAATTTAGAAAAGTTTGATTCCCAACAACATTAATAATACACATCACTGTGAACCCCAGGTTAAGAGTCAAGGCTCTGGTATCAGAGAAACTGGGGTGTAAATCCTGATTATACTACTTTTCATCTCTGTTCTTGGATAAACTATTTAAACTCATTCTCAGTTTCCTTATTTGTAAGATTATGATAATCGTTTCTACTTCACAGAGTTAATATAAAAGCTAAAATTAAGAGTGATGATGCATGTAAATTGCCTAATATACACATGCTCAATAAATGTTAGCTCTTCGGGCACATATGATAAAACTGCATTCTGTAGGCATTAATATAATAGCATACATAGTTCACAGAAGGTATGTGTTATATTCACTTGATTAGCTCTCATTTTATTCCTTGATGTCAACTAATTTTCATTCAACCTGCCTTGATGAATGAAAGGACATAAATATCCAATACTTGCTGCAGAGTCTGAACCAAGTAGAATGCTTCAGGCCATTTCATACTTCTCAAGTAGCATTAATACTAAGTCTCTGTCTTCCCTGTGAAAGAAGGCAGGAATCCACTCAGTTGCCCCAACTCATCAAGAGTTCTTCAATCGACCTGCCTTCTCTCCATGCTAGTCTTTCTATTGTGTGTCCACCTTTACTACATTCTGTTTCTCCTTTCTGAAAGTTGGAGTCTAGATTTGGTTATCTATACTTTCATTCAGCTTCATGTGTTTAACCTCTGAATCCAGTTAATTAAGCCATTATTTCTAGCTCCATCTTCCAGACTGAACTTGTCACTGTGATGTCATTTCACCTCACAGTATCCTCTAACAGGAAAAATGAAAGGGATATTAACGGTCATCTTTTCTTCCATGAAAGGAATCCTTGTCTGCTGTTGAGTAGTCTGCTGAAAGACTTCTGGTGTAAGAGACCTTACTTGTTCAGTTGCTAATCCTTTCCAATGTTAATAAATCACTGCCTTTTATACAGTCAAAATCTGCCCACTTGGCATTCTGTTATATGATACAGCTTATTATGAATAAATAGGCTACATTTTTTCATACCTGATCTTCAAAATGTTGAAGTCATCCTTGCCTTTTCCAACTAGCATCTTTAGTGCTATCACTCTTCTTGAATTTTACCTTTTCCCTATACGAATAACTCCAATCAATTAGTTTTAAACATATATGAGCCACATGACCTTTACACAAAGAACTTTTTCTTTGAAAAAGAAAAATAAAGCAACAGTAATTAAGTAATTTTGTTTTTTTTCTTCTCTTTGTCAAGGCAGTGGGCTTATTCTGCTACTTGCCATAAGTTTTGCTCCCCGGGGGTCCTTTCTTCCTTATCATTTTTCTGGGTAGGATAAGAGTCTGTTCTCACACTCTCATCACAAATGTGTTACTCATTTAAACTCACCCTTGGTTATAAACTTCTTAATCCACCTGTTATGTTATATGCTTCCTGGGTATGAGTAGCACATAGAGCTATATATTGGTAATGTCCCATGTCTCTTGCTTTTCTCACTATGGATATTTTAAAGTATAAATTAGAATTTTTTTTTTAGCCCTCCATCATTTCTTAACTGTATTCATCTTTAGTCCCTGAACATGGAATTATACCCATATTTCTCTGAAGTCTTTGAACCTACTGACTAAAATTGTAAGGCAGAGTAATTGGCTATGTGATACTGGCTATAATTCGTGTGAGTATTAAAATTTCTAAGATAAAAATGTCATTTTCTCTCAAGGTTGACATCACTTGTACTTTATGTATAAAGTCCTGTACAAAATAGTAGAGTTTATTGCACTACTTCCTCACCCTTATAAAAGGTTATGAAAGTCGAAAACACACACACACACACACACACACAAAAAAAACCTATTTTAGATCTCAATGCTATTCTCCTTCATCACTGATTCTTGCCTTTGTACCAGTTCTGTTATTGATAAAAGGAAAGTTTAAGGTACAACCTCCTTTTTGCCAGGCTGTCCAAATTAAATACCTATAAATGATTCACTCCTGTTTCTTTCTAAAATAGAGGAATTTCTACTTACATCTACATTTAGATATGTGGATTCATACATGTACACATACACATAATTTCTAAACATCAGTGCTACAAATTAGATGTTTCTTGTGAACAAGGTGTATAGTTATCCATTTAATCATCATTCTAATCCAATCAACTTCAACAATAGCAATAGTACTACTAGTATAATTTTAGCATTTTAGAGTTATTTATAGTAATATGGTTGCCTATGACAAACGTATATATGCTGTGTTTATATACATTGGTATAAATATTCGTTACTCTGGCTCCTGATCCTTTCCTTTGCTGTTAATTCTCTAGAATTACTGGGTACTTTCTTATGCTTTCATATTCTTTACTTGGTATACATGCAACTACTTCATGCCTGCTTCCTTGTTTACATCAATCTATATATGTTGTACTTACTAAACTGAGTAGTATCCAGTTAAAAAAATTAATTGGAATTAATTATCTTTCTTTCACAAATGTTATTTTAAATTCTCCTAAACCAGATCAGTGAGTTTATTACAAAATAATCTCTCCCTGACATCCTAAAATTTGTATCACCAGTCAGGTGGCCATTCATCTGAAATTGTCAATGAGGGCCCAGAAAAACAATAATTATAGATTTTCTTTCTTGATAGTACCTTCTTTTTACCTATCTATAATCATGGCCTTACCCTGGAAGAAGAGATAGAAGCACCACCTGTGTCCTCTGTGCCTTCAATTCCCTTCCTAGAAAGACACATTCCATAATCATTCTAACCTGACTTGTTCAATTCAACAAATATTTACTGAATGCCTTCTATGTGACAGTCACTGCCCTAGCTCTATAAGCAGGTAAATCTTCCGTAGTGGGAATACATTAGTCAGCTCACTGGGTGGTCACTGTTAGAACAGTTTTCAGACCTGAAGCCAAGTCTACTCATGATGGGTCAGATCCCTTCAGTGTCTGCAACTGAGCTCTGAGGCCACTCTGCCCACAGCATTGTCTCAAGAATATGCTGGGACTATCATTATACATGATTATAAATATTCATCCCAACTCCCCACCCCTGCTTAGAAAGAACAAGAATTGGTTCCTTAAAGGATGTGACAGGTCCTCACTTTGATTAGGTAGAATCACTGGCTATGGTGTACTTTCGTGTTGGGAACCTGAGAGTCAGAATAGCAACAGCTCCTACTTACTGTCTTGTTATTAGAATAATTGCAATAGGTTTTAATTTCTGCCTTTTGCCTTTTATGTCGTTTTATTTATGGTGTGTCTCTTACAAACTGAGTATTCTGGTTTTTTATCCTATCTGGCAGTTTTTGTCTTTTGATCAATTAAGTGTGTTTATATGTAATGAAACTACTGATGTATTTTACTTTAAATCTACCTTCTTGCTATTTGTTTTGCATTCATCCATTTGTTCCAGCATTTATTTTTCCTTTCTTCTTTATTTTTGACTAATTAAGACTTTTTAAAATCATTTTCCCCATTTATTAGCTTGTTATTTTACATTTTTTTAAAACTATTCTTTAAAAGGTTAGCATAGACATCCCCAATATGTATTCTTGACTTTAAATTAGAGTCCACTATAAATTAGTAATTCTCCATTTTTGGAAAAAGAAAAGTTCTTAGAATGTGTTATGTTTACTTATTACCCTTCTCCTTCTGTGCTATCATTTTAATGTATTTACATATATGTTCTTGTATACAAATATTTTAAAATATCCACATTTTTACTGTTTTCATTGTACTTTAATCCTATGTGCATTTCTGTGCTTTCCTCTGGGATCATTTACCTTCTAACTGAAGAATTCCTTTATTATTTCTAATGTAGGCCTGCTGGTGACAAACTCTCTCAGTTTCTGTTTATCTGAAACTGTCATTTTGCCTTTATCATTGGTATCCAGAAGTATTATTGTATTGTGATTAGGTATTGTTTTCATTACATTTATTCAGCTTGTTTTAAAGCTTTTTCCTTATGTGGCTTGATAACTTTTAAGAGTTTTGGAAAATTTTTGATCTGATATTTAGAAATATCACTTCTTTCTCAAAAATCTCTGCAGCTCCAAATCCACATTGCACCATTTCATTTTGTTCCATATGTATCTAATACTCTTTTCTGAATTTTTTTTCCATTCTTGAACCTGTGTATTTTTCAAAGAATCAACCGTTGGTTTTATTTAGCCTTCCTATTTTCTGTCTGTTATCTATTTAAGTGATTTCTGACCTTATCTTTATGACTTCATCCTTCTCCTTGTTTTAGGCTTATTTAATTTTCCTGGCTTCTTCAGTGGAATCTAAAATCATCGATTTCTAGCCTTTCTTCTTTTCTACCTTAAGTATTTAAAACTATAGATTTCCCTCTAAGCTCTGCTTGACCTGCAGCCTGCAAATTTTGATATTATGTTTTCATTTCCATTCAGTTTAAAATATTTTCTAATTTCTAATTTCCCTTGTGATTTCTTTTGTACCTAGGGATTATTTATATGTGTTTAATTTCAAAATATTTGGAGGTTTCCAAGATATCTTTCTGTTATTGGTTTAAACTTAAGCGTATTGTTGGCAGAGAACATACACTGTGTGAGTTCAGTGAGACTTGTTCTGTGACCAGAATATGAGGTACAGTATGGATTCTGCAATTGTTGGGTTGAGTATTCTATAAATATCTATTAGGTGAAGCCAGTTGGTATTTTCTTCGTTTTCCATGTATTTGTAAATTTTCTGTCAACTTGTTCTATCACTTACTGTGTTACCAATTAATCATGAATTTGTTTATTTCTTTTTTCAATTGTGTCAATTTTTGCTTTATATACTTTGAAGTTCTAAGGGTGCATATACAATTATGATTATTAAATTACCTTGAAGTTTGACCTTTAGTTTGGAATGCTCCTCTTTTTACCTGTCAATTTTCCTAGTCTACATTTTCTGATATTAATATAACACCCTGGCTTTCTTAGAGCTTTCTTGTAGACAATTTATGGTTGAGCCTTGCCTTTTATCTAGTCTGAAATATTCCTGACCTTTAATTGGATTGTTCAGATATTTACATTTAATATGATAATAAATATGGCTGTATTTAATTTACCATCTTACTACTTTATATTTATCCCATCTTTTTTATATTCCTTTCTTTACTTTGTTTCCTGACATCTTTTAGATTATTTGAGAATTTTTTTATGATTTCATGTCATCTACACTCTTGGCTAGTTAGCTGTACCTATTTTGTAAATGGTTTAAAATATCCATCCTAAAGAGTGATCTTTTCAATATTATAAAATTTTATGAATAATCTAAGAATCTTATCAGAGTATACATTCATACCTCCCATCCTTTAATTTTGCTATTATATTCATGAATTTAGTGCAGGACTGCTGGTGATGAATTCTCTGTTTTCATTTGTTTGAAAATAATTTAATTTGCCTTCATTTCTGAAAGATGTTTTCACTAGGTATAAAGTTGTGCAATGTAAGTTTTTTTTTTCCTTTTAGCATTCTTAAGATATCATTCCACTGTCTTTAGGCTTCTGTAATTTCAAATGAGAAATTATAATTTGCAATGATTTTTATCTTTGCCCCTCTGTATAAGCCATGTATAAGTTCTTGAACATTTTTTCTCTGGCTACATTATCATTGTTTTTCAGCAATTTGATTACACATTTCTTTGGTTTCCTTTAGGTTTTTCTTTCTTGGGGCTTCCTGTTTTTTAATCTGTGGGTTAATATTTTTTTGAAATCAAATTTGGAATATTTTCATAGAATTAAAAAATACATATTTTCCTGTTCCTCCTTTCTAGAAATCCAATTTGTACTTATGTTAGACCACATGATATTGTCCAATAAGTCAGAGACTCTGTTCATTTTGTTTTTGTTTCTGTTGCGGTTGTTATTTTTTGTGCTTTATTTTAACTACTTTGTATTGCTATGCCAAAACTCAAGTTTACTGTATTTTGTGCCTACAGTGTGTAATCTCCTATTAATCCCATACCTTGAAATTTTTGTTTCAGAATTTAAATTTTTCATCTCTAGACATTCTGTTTAGTTTGTTTCATATTGTCGACTTCTCTCTGGTTATGAGTCACATTTCTCGCTTCTTCACATGTTGAAAAGATTTTGATTGGATGCCACATTTTTTGTTGTTGAATGATTTTTTGTTGTTGAATATTGGGTTTTGTTTTATTCTTTTGAAGTGTGTTGTACTTTGTTCTATTAGTTAGTTAAGTTACTTGTGACCCAGTTTAGTCATTTTTAAGCTGGTTTTATTTATTTACTTTTTAAAATGGTCTTGTTTAGCCCTTATGTTCTAGAGCTAGTTAGAAATGCCTTCAGCGATCTTTACAGAATGTCCTGCAATTTCAATAAGGTTACACGGCTGATGAGAACTTGAACAATTTCTAGCTCTGTATAAGTTCTTGGAAATTTTCAGTATACAGATCTTCATTTAATTTTCTTTCCTTGGGATTTATATTTTTTGCCAGGTTTGTATAGTTTTACCTTATGTATGCACAGATCACTTTTAGACCAAACATATTACCAAAGTTCTTTCTTGCATTGTTCCTGACTCTTTGGTACTCTGCCCTCCAAACTTAGAAACCTCAGCCTCCCCAATCTCTAATTTCTGCCCCTTTCCCCAGACAGAATGCTGAGCTAGGTTTTGTTTTCCCTCCCTATACAATGAGCCAGAAATCACTTCCATCAGAAAACTAGGGTGATTGTAGAGATGACCTAATGTGTTTTCATTCTCTAAGATCACATTCCTATAGATATTGGCCAATATCTGAAAAGAGTAGTTTCATTTATTTTTTCCAGTTTTCCATTTGTTCATGGCAAGAAGGTAAATGCAGACCTCATTAGCCTATCTTGATTGAAAGCAGAAATTCTGCAGTCTTCATAATTTTTGCTGATCCATCTTCCAGTTCATTAACCCTCTTTCAGCTATGTTTATCTGTCATCAAACCCATCTATTTATTTCTTAACTTCAGTGATTTTATCTTATATTTCTAGAATTCACAAGTGATTCTCATTTATTGATTCACTTTTATATGAGTACTCTAGAAATTTTTATTTTTTTAAAATATTAATCAAGACTTAAAATATTAAGCATAGTTAATCATGTGTCAAAAATTTCAGTATTTTCATCATCTGTCGGTCTCTATGGGGTCTATAGATCTCTGTGAGTCTCTGTTTTCCTTCTTTCCTTCCTTCTTTTCTCCCTCCCTTCCTTTCTTTCTTGGATTTTTCTCATTTGTTGCTATCTCCTGCATCCTTGGTAATTTTTATTGAAAACCAGATACAGAGTATGAAGTTTTTCTCCAGGCTCTAGTTTGAGTAGGACAAATAATCTTGTTTTGATTAGGAATTAAAATGATTTGAGACAGGGTTTCAAAATTTATGAAGGATGATTTATTTCTGTCTTGCTCTTGCTCCTAGAACATAGCCCTTCTGGATTCTCAACTCTTAACCTAGGGTATATTCAGGGATCCTTCTCCTTGGCAGTTCTTTAACTCCTATTTCTGTCTCCCCTTCCCTGTGAACATGCCAAAGGCTCTGCTTAGCTTTTCTGCTTCTTAACAACTTCTCTTTTTTTTTTTTGGCTTCTTGGTCCCTTGTTCCATGAAGGTTAGGACTCTGCAAATCCTTCAAGGGGAAAAGTGTAATAGAATGTCAGTTTCACTCAATGCATTTCCCTTCTTTCTAAGACTTTACAGCTCTTCAATACCTGGACCCTTTGGTTTCACTGCAGTGCTTTCAATAAGCTACTTTTTGTATTTTATCCAGATTTTATATTGTCCTCCATGGAAGTATTATGCAGATAACAAGGCCCTTTTTTATATTTCAAGAAAAGAAGTTCAATATATCTTTTGTAGACTTTTAAGCTGTAATATAACCATTTATTTATATGTCATATCTAAAGTATGAGTTTTGCCAGATTACCATTTTATGAGTTTATTATAGGCAAGGACTCTGACTCAGCACCTTTGCTTTCCCAGGAACTCATAGATAGTCATCTCTCAATAATCATCAAGGCTTTTAGTTACATTTCTCTCTCCCCCAACCAAAAATTCTGGTATGCTTCTTTTCTGACCTATTTAATCTTCCCTGCTTAATGTTCCACTTGCTACTTTCCCGAATGCTAGTATCATCCTCTATTCCATCCCTTCATATGCCTTTGATATCCTTAAAATGCTGTTTTAAACTACTTCAGAAATCTTTTTTTTTCCTGACTCGAGCCAAGTGTGATCACAGCATAATCTATCATCCCTCCGCAAACATATCAATGTTCAGTGCCACACCAGACTTGTGGATAAGATGATTTAAGTGAAGAGTCACTATTCTTCCTCCCCCAAAAGACTGTGAGCTCCTGGACAGCAGAAGCTGTCCCTTCTGCTTAGCAAATATCCTTTTAAAGGAATGAATTCAGTACAAGGTGCAACAGTAGAGGTTTGATACGCGTTGATTTAGTCAAATGCAAACCTTAGAAAGGGGGCTAAATTATTTTTAAGTGGAATGAGCATAGCAGGCTTCTCATTTGGCTCTGATTTTCAAACCATTATAATCAGAAAACATGGATATTAAATTAAAGCAATGCCTTCCAGCCCCTGACACAAATTTGAATACTTACTATGTCACTACAGAATTCATTAGCAGAGAATTGCAAACTATTTTGAGAAGGTATATTGTACACCATTCAAGATTTAAATGAAGTATTAGGTCAGGAGCAACAAAAAGAGAAGCTAAATTCCCATAGCAAAATGCAAATAGAAATAGTTGTTAATTAAAATTCCTTATTTTAATCATCTTGAGTTTGTTTTGGAAAGCACTCAGTACTATATGTTATTCTCAACATGTTCATCAATGAGAAAAGGGTGCTCTTTCTCAAGACTCTACAATAACACAATAAATGAAATTTCTCCAATAAGGTGAGCAAAATGAAAACTTTTTTGTTTAATCTTAATCTTAATTGAATGCTTGCATTTATCTTCCCATCCTTAGGAATCTATTCTCTAGTCAGAAGAAGCCTACTTTTCAATAGAATTTGATGGCAAGCTCTGAGACAAAGGGATATCCAGAAATGTGAGTCTTTATGTTTATTTCCAAGCACTGAAATCCACAGTAAAATGGCTTGTTTTTTAAGTAGTCCTTTAATCATCAAGTACACTTAATAAGCACATAAATAGGCACTTGAATAGTAAAATATCAGTACCTCTCTTTCCCAATATACAACTACTGATTGAAGTAATTCTTACTCCTTCACGTAACATTCAGAATTGTATTGGATCTACTCAAATTCTACCCTTATATCTCAGGAAAAAACATATGGAAATTAAAAAAAAATTATATGAGCCCTTAAAGATTAGGAAACATGCCCCTTCTAAGTGTCACTTTTATCTAATACAGCTTCATGAGCCTGATATAAATTTTTAAAATAAAAAAAAGATGAAAACACCTGCACAAAAGTGTGCTCAATCCAACTAGTAGACCAAAAAAATAAAAAAAGGAAAAAGAAAAAACAAGTAAACATGGCACAGTAGGAAAATTAAGCTTCTGGGGAAAGAAAGCAAAGCTGTGTGACAGATGGAAAGGTCTCAATGGATGAATGGTACTACTACAAATAAGTACCAGGCAGCCAGAGGGAATCAAATAATGATTATGGAAGAAAAATGAGGGTTAAAAAAGACGAAAATAATGTTTTGACTCAAGCTAAAGATTTTATATTAATAATATTTCTTATTTTTAAAATATATTTAATTACACATTCACAAAAGGTAGGAAATAATTCATGTCAAGTAGAGTAGACAGCTGACAAGCGAACCAGTATGGACAATATAAAAAGCTCAACATGTCCTTGGAGAGGAAGGAATGCATTCCACAATTTGTACTGGCATGCCCCCAAACCTGAACAGATTACTTTCTGGCGATCAATATCTGTAACCACCAGAGGCCTGTTAGAGAGTTTTAAAAAAAATCAGCTTCAAAGAGACCCAGTCCCCAGCTTACATTTTATTTTTGCCAGTGGGTGCTGAGGTAAGAGATTTGGACAAGGGTCATTTTTCTTTTCTTTATAAGGCTGTGTATTGAATATGAAGCACCTCAGTATGTTCTTGGGCTCCAGTCAGCTGGTCTCTGGCCTCGTTTTAGGTACAGTAAAAGGGCACCAGTTCCACTCACCAACTTGAAATCAGCCAGTGCACACTGAACTCGATGTTAAATGTTGGTCACACTTTAACTGAGTTTCCAATATTAAGTGTTTATTCATTAATCTGATTTTAGTCTGATATCAAGTATGAATGGAGTATTATCCTTTGAATTAAGCAGTGTAATAGCTACTTTATTGGAAAATCTAGAATGCTTTCTCTCTTCCCATTTCTAATAACATGCTCAAATATTTGTGAATCAGAGCAATAATTTGCCTAACATCTTCTATCTATGGCAAAATAGTTAAAACCCTGTTTGTAACAGTGCTGCAAATTAAAAACAAACAAGCAATAAACAAAACACAAACTTGTCCCATATTTTCACATTGGTAAACATTCACATTAATCTAGAACTGTTCCCAAAATGTATTCTGCAGCACTCTTATTTGAGACATGCTCCTAATAAATTTTACACAGCATTACAGGCAATCTGACCACTATACCCTTGTCTCAGCAATTGATAAGACAATTTTTAGTGTGATAACACTAACAAGTGAACAGCTCTAAGAGGTCCCACAGGAAATAAATCAATTTAACTTTTTTTAACCCAGATTTCCTTGATTTTATTTAAATCAGATACTACTTAAAATCATGAAAAACTTTAGGTGACATTCATTTGTAAATATTTGCCAAAATTCTATCTTTGACTTCACTCAACTTTATTTGATTATTTCCCTCTTGGCTAAAATAAATTTTTTTATGAGTATTAATGATGAAAAGTACTCCTGAGATATTTTTCCTACATCTCATTTAATATACCTGAAAAAATGAAACCAAGATACAGAATAATGTAGGAGGAAGAGAGATGTCTCCCTTGTAAGGTTGCATCCTACCCAGCTGTCCTCAGTGCTTCTCCATCCCAAGTAACTGTATTATTAAAAGCAAACGCAAGGCTGATGGGTGAAAAGATAAACTGCAGGATTTAGTCACAAGGCTCTAATATTTCAACAGTGTTAGTAGGTGTAGGGAGTGATGAGACCATCGGAAACTTAACTACATGAATTAGGAAAGGTCCTCAAACGGATTGCTGGAGAGATTTCAAAGCAGAAAAACTAATGCACAAAATGAAAGTGAAATCTTCCAATCAATAAACCAAAGCATGGTAAGTATCTGATCATATCAAACAAAGTAGACAAATAATCTACCTGAGAGACTTCATATTTGAAAGATAAAGTGGCAACATTTTGTAAGCTTGGGATTGTTTTATTCTTTTATCCTTTATGTCACTATTCCCATAAGATGTTCTGCAAAAATTTATTCAAGTAAAGTAAATTTCATGACCACTGTAATGGCACCCCATATTTGAACATCCTTAATGCATATTGTCACACTAAAGGCCCTGAGAACTCCTGCAGTGCAGAAAGGTGCTAAACTCTGCTTAATTTATTCTCTTATTTAATTGGCTATTGAATCATATTTACATGTATGCCTATTAATTTCCTAGAGTTTAATTTACGGAATAATTTCCCACCATTTCTTTTTACAGATTATGCTCATAAACCTAAGGAAATGTAGAAAAGTTTGCAATGTTTAGGAAAGCGATAGGTGCCAGTATGTTAAAGCAGTATTTCTCAGAGTATGATTCAGGAAATCCTGGGGTTCCCCAAGACCCTTTCAGAGAGTCCACGTGGTAAAAACTATTTTACCCACAATAATACTGAGGTGCGCCATTTGCCTTTTGCACTCTCATTTTTTTCATAAGGATACAGGGGAGTTTTCCAGAGCCTATATGATGGGTGATGTGGACATTACTTTTACATCTAAGAAAAAGAGTACTTGAGTATTTTGTTCTAAAAATTCTTACTTTTAAACTCTAATACAAATAAACGTTACTAGATATAACTCACATAACGAAATTCCTGGTGTATTCAATGGATTTTAAGACTTAAAACGGTTCCTAAAACCAAAAAGTTTGGGATGTACTGTTTTAAAGTAAATTTAGGTTTAGGAGCCCTCTGAAAATACAGGGAGCCTACCAGAGTTTAAAAGATTAAAATCACATGACATTACTTTGTATTTTAAAAAGGCTTTAGATCAGGGAGAGGGCTTGCTACATATGTTTTTTACTGACCTACGTAACCTTCAGCAATTCCAATATGACAATAAATTCTATCGGTGTAGCATTAAAAATAGCATTGGTATGAGAAAATATAGAAACACATTCTAGCTACGTTGTTTTGAATACTTTATTTTGTACCAAGCACTGAACTAGACAGTTTGTACTCTGACCTTTTGGTGATAATCTATGACTTTAATTGCAGGTACAAAAATCTACATGGGTCCAAACTCATAGTTCTTGAAAAGAACAATTCATTTAAAAAATGAGTAAGAAAGCAGCATCCAAAACATTGTATTCTTTGTCTTATATAAGTTCTTGTTTGAGTCCATTGGGGACAATCAAGTCAGCTTTTATGATATCATGCTATTGATTAGTCAACCAGGCATGAACATGAAACAGTATGCTAAGTATTAAGAGACAAGGCAAGTTTTGCTGTCTGTTACCTTCAAGCAATCTTCCCCATGACAGGGATCCTTGGTAGCTAAATTCTCTTTCCATACTACACATTTGCTTGATGGAAATAAGATAAATGGGAACTGTTCTACAAAGACAACTATCTTTAAATTTTTAATATAAATCAGATAAATATACCTTATGCTTAGAAATGATCAGACATATAAAGCCATAAAAAGAACAGTGTCAAATAAAAATTCTATTGAGTATATAATGCTGAGAGATCATTCATTTGATAAACATTAATCGAGTGTCTATTGCATGCCAGGCACTAGGTTAGGCTCTGTGGATACATTGGTGAATCACATGGACGAGGGCCCTTCATTGGGCTTTAATTGAGGATATAGATAAAGACAATTAAAATTCAGGGGCATGCTGCCATTACCTTAATAGGGGGTATGTAATCTTGGCATATTAGAGTAGTAGTCCCCAAAAAAGGTGACATTTGATTGAGACATGAAGGATTAGGAGGAGTTAATGAGGCAAAAATTATGACAAATATTGTTCAAAGGTCAGAATGTCAGAGGGAATGTGGCTCATTTAAAGAAAAGCAGAAATAAATGTAGTGGGATTGTGGAGTGTGTGAGAGAGGGCAGGGTGGAGGTTGAAAAAGAGGCAGACTGAGGGACAAATCTTATCCTGTAGGTCATGTTAAGGAGTTAGAAGTTTATTCTAAAACTGAACTGATACCACTGAAGGGTTTTAAATAAGGGGGTATAGTTTTCAGATTTGAGTTTCAGAAAGATAACACTGGCTACTTTGTGGAGAATAACTGGGAAAGGACAAGATTGGCGGCAAGAAGGACATTGCACAATCTTTGAAAGAGACAATAATCGTGACCTAAACTTAAAGATGAAGCAAGAAGATCACTTGAAGAGTTATTTAAAATGTTGAATCAATAGAAATTGGTTATGGGATGTTAAAGGAGGAGAGAGAATTGAAGAAAAAGAGCCAGGTTTGAGGACTAGAGTCAATGAGAAAGGGAACGCAGGATTGGCAGAAAATCTGAAGGGAAGCATGAAAGTCCAGTTTTGGACATATTGAGTTCAAAGTGTCTCTGAGAAAAGCAGAAATGGTCAATAAACAATTGAATATTCAGATTTGGAACAAAGAAAAGAGGTCAAGAGTAAATATGCAAATGAGGGGACGGGGTTGTGTCATGCAAATAATAATTTAAGCAATGCATGTGGATGATATCTCTAGGAAACAGAATGTGGGGTAAGTATGGGACAGAATCCAGTACTGAGCCTAAAGTATCCCAGGTATAATTGGTGATATGATACATACCACCTCCTAAAACATCAATATAGTTTTCTAATTTAAAAGACATTCTTTCTGTTCAGACAATTGATACCAAAAGTTTAAGAAAAGTTTCATTCCCCTGCCTTCTGTTTATTTGTATGCCCTCCCTTAAAGAGGATATAAATAAAAACAATCTAGGATGTTGCACAGATAATGGCTGGTATCTGTTGAATGCTTTCCAGACCTGTTGCTAAGCTCATTCTATGCATTATCTCATGCTATTATCTCACATTTGTAGTAGGTACTATTATTATCACTATTTTTAATTGAAGACCTGAGATGTAGAGTCTTTCAGTAATTTGTACATGGTCACACTGTTAGCAAGTGGTGAATTCATTAAGGGTAGAGAAAAGGATTAAAGGAGAATTAGATGGATCTGAAGAAGAGAGTAGATCAAAAGTTCCCTGTTTTGAAGGTGTATTTAGACAGCCTGATATTCAGAATGAGAGGTTTCTGCAGGACCTTTGGTTTCCCCATCTATAATTAGATAATGGTGTCCAGTGACACTCTGGTAACAGTTCCCCCTGAAAAGCCTAGTTTTATAGTTTTTCCCAGATTCCCAAGAACCTGACATATGGCTGAGATATCTGCATTCCTTATTTCCACAATTTTTCCTCAATAAGCCAGCATTACTTGAAATAAACTGCCTGAATTTCTATTCTTTGACCCTAACTGATGCCCATTGTATTGGGGGTTAATTCCATGGCCCACCCATAGTGAAAAGTAAAATGTATGTTAAAAGAAATGGAGGCTTATGCCTATTTCAGTGTATCTATTCTGTGATGGTGGTAAGGAGATCTTGTCCCTCATTTTGAGAGGGATCTGATTTTGGAGCTATTTGATATAATAAAGTGCTGTGAAACTTTATGAACTCGCTTCATGAGTCATTCTCTATTCACCATATGTAAATTATCCAGGCAGCAATCAAGTTACAGACATCTTATCAGTAACTCTGGACATCAAATGATAATATAGTAATCTCTGTGTTTTCAAAAGAAAAGGATTATGACCCAAATATTCAATACACAACCAAAATGTCATTCTAGGAAAGTAAAAGAAATAAAAGAAATCCTCAAGCATGTAAGATTTCACATAGTGTACCAAACATAGACCTTCTTTAAAAAAACTCACAGGTGTGTTCCAGCTAAGACTAATAAACATAAATGCCCCAAGAGTCATGCTATTACAGAAATAATTACAAGATTCAAACTCTATAAAAAAACAAAAAGGGAAGAATTAATATCTGAACTCCAACATCATATCAACAAAACTGCAGCAGGAAAGAAGAAGGAAATCATTAATTGCATGTTAATTTTTTTCATATTTTAAGGTGGTGAGATAGGGGCAGTCAATAGATACTGTTTCTAACTTACAGAAAAGAAATTAAAATATGTAAATTAAAATTCTTAAATAAAATTATCAGTAAGAAAAAGAAAGTGCTATATTTTAAAATTCACTCAGTTAAAGAAAAGCAATAAAAACATAAACTTCGTAGTATAGGAAAAAAATAAGAAAGCAAGACAGAAAGAAAAGAATGGATTTTTAAGAAGAATAAAAAGAAAGAAAGCCTGACATTGTCTTAAGTTAAGACAAATATCAGTAATGGCATTAAATGACTGACATTTCCCTCCTGAGAAAAAAAAAACTCATAAAACACAAAAAGCAAAACTCAAGCCATAAGGTATTTATCAGAGACACATCTGAAACAAAAATTGATAGAAAAAATATTAAATATTAAAAAATAAAGGAATAGATACATATCCACCCAGACAAAAGCAAAAATAGGAAATTAGGAGTAGAAATGAGAAATAGAGCTGCATTATTTGTTAAGGACACAAATCTCAATGTGCATGTTATTCTCTTATTTTGGAATATCTCTTATTTTGGAATACTGAGTACATAGCAAGATTACTTGGTTTGATGAAACCAAGAAGACAAGACAGGAAGGTTTAGAAACCTTTAGTTTAAACTAGCAAAGAGACAAGGATGGCTCCATGGCCAGCAGGGAGGAAGAGAACAACTGAGAATCCCATGCCTCCTCCAGTTAATAATCCTCTCCCCAAATTAGACTCCTGGAGAATTGTAATATGGCCCATAACAGAGAGTAAATCCAGTTAAAGAAAAATAAAATTAAATATCTTATTCAAATTAGATTGTGAACTGTGATTAATACCGTCTACAAATTATGATTATTATATGATTTATTTATCATCTTCATAGCGAAGAAAAAGAAACATAATATAGCTAAAGCAATGGAGACAAAAAGGAGAGCAACATTTCTTTATGTTTTAATGGCATCTTGCTTCAACTAGAATTTGAAGTAAAGAATGAAATTAGGTATTTATTCAAATTGAGATTGCCTTTTGAACCAAACTAGATGCAACATTACGGCAGATGGGCAAACTGTTTAGCTTTTGTAGCACTTAGAAGTTGTACTTACAGGAAAAGATCTTTAGAATCTGAAGTTCATAATGAATAAATTACTCACATCATATGGTGATGGGAAGATTCAGAATTCAGTACTCTCTTATTTATGAATTAGATGATGACACTGCAGTTGCAAAGTAGTTGTCATTGGTGCAGGTGATGAGGAAAGTTATACATAAGGAACACAAAAGGAATTTTTCAGTCATCAGAAGTGAGTCACTAAAACCTAATATTAAAGTCAGTATCTCAGAAACTAAACCTCAGTAAATAAGGAAAAGTAATAATAAAATAATAATAAAGCATACAAACAACACCAATAATTCCTTGCAATTATAATGCACTTTTTTAACTTTTCAAAGCATTTTCAGAAGTTGGCTTAAAGATGTCTGATCATTAGAAAGCTGAGGCAGAAATTGTCAACTTTCTTCCACATCTGAATGCAAGGCTATGCATTTGAGAACAACTGATTGCCAAGAACATTTCTCATTTTATTCTCATAGCATAAGTTATGAAGGCAAAGGTCTATTTTACAGATTGGGAAACAGAAGCACAGGGATAGTAGATGAAGTCTCCTAACAGAGAGGATTTAAGTACACATTTTGACTTCTTAGGAATTGATTGTTCAACTCTACCTCCCAGCTCTTTCCATGGGAACACCCAAACATTAAAACAAAGTAGGCATGGCAATTCAGGAAATCAAGTCAACAAACACTTTTTTAACAAACACTGTGCACCAAGCATTGGGAATATAAAGAGGAATAAGAAAGATGTGGTCCTTTGTCTTGGGGACCATACAATCCAATAAGAGAAACTGGTAACTGGAAGCTAGGAAAAAAAACTTCTTGGAGGAGAAATCTTTCTAATCTGGGCATATAAAGAGCATTGGGAATATAAAGAGGAATAACAAGTCCTTTGTCTTGGAGACCATGCAATCCAATAAGAAGTTCAATAAGAGAACCTGGAAACTGGAAGTTAGGAAAAAAACGTCTTGGAGGAGAATCTTTCTAATCTGGATGTTGATAGTGTGCAGGAGTTAGGCAAAAAATAGAGGAGGGCAGAAGAGAGGAAGCCCAAGCAAAAGGACCAATATAAACAACAGCATAGAGAGCGTACAGCGAGGTGGTACACCAGTCCTAAGTGTCCAGAGATAAAGTGAAACAACAGAAAGGGGAAATAGAGGTTCACATTGTTGTGCTACCACCACCACCAACCATTGCCAAAACATTTTCATCATTCCAAATAGGAGCCTTACCTTTTTTCCATTCCCTACACCTACCTATCACCTGGTAACTTATATTCTAGATTCTATACCTCTGGGTTTACATATTATAATTAGTTCATATCAGTGAGATCATACAATATTTGTCCTTTTGTGTCTGGCTTATTTTACTCAACATGATGTCTTCAAGGTTCATCCATGTTGTCACATGTATCAGGATGTTATTCCTTTTTATGGCTGAATAATATGCCATTTATGTATATACCACATTTTATTTATCCATTCAATGAGTGATGGACCCTTGCGTTGCTTCCATCTTTTGACAACTGTGAACAATGCCACTCTGAACATCACTGTGCAAATATCTGTTTCAGTCCCTGCTTTTAATACTTTTGGGTATATACCTAGTAGTGGGATTGCCAGGTCACACATATGGTAGTTCGTTCCATTCTTAGCTTTCTGAGGAATCTTCAAACTGTCTTCCACAACTGTAACACCATTTTACATTGCCATTAGCAATGAATGAGTGTCCCTATTTCTCCCTGTCCTCTCCAACACTTATTATTTTCTTTTCTTTTCTTTTTTTTTTTTTTTAAATAGCAGCCATTCTAATGTGTGTGAAATAGTAAGTCATTGTGGTTTTGACTTACATTTCCCTGATGGCTATTGATGTTGAGCTTCTTTTCATGTGCTTTCTGGCCATTGTATATCTTCTTTGGAGAGATGTCTAGTCAAATCTTTTGCCCATTTTAAATATTAAGCCTTTATCGGATACGTGGTTTCCAAATATTTCCTTGCAGGACTTTCATGAAAAAGTCCTTTGATGAACAAAAGTTTTTAATTTTGACGAGGCCATATTTATCCTTTTCTTTTGTTGCTTTTGCTTTGGGTATAAAGTCTAAGAAACCATTGCCTACATAAGGTCCTGAAGATGCTTCCCTATGTTTTCTTCCAGGAGTTTTAAAGTCATGGTTCTTATATTTAGGTCTTTGATCCACTTTGCGTTGATTTTTGTATAAAGTGCGAGGTAGAGGGGTCCACATTTTTCTTCTCCTTCTCCTTCTTCTTCAAATGGAGATCCAGTTTTCCCACCCCCATTTATTGAAAAGACTATTATTTCTCAATTGAGTGGCCTTTGCCTCCTTTCATAAATCATTTGGCTAAAAAGGAGGGAGGGTGGTGAAACAAGGTAAAGTTTCAGGGGTTGGGAGATTTCAGATGGATTCAAGAGGTCATTCTGGAAATTATTCTTATGCATTTCATACATACCCCTTTTTTAGTTTTTAGTGTATTGGAATGGCTAGAGGGAAATGCCTGAAACTGTTGGGCTGCAACCTTATAGCCTTGTTTCTTGAAGATGAGTTTATAACTGTAGAGCTTATATGGTGTGATCATGTGATTGTGAAAACCTTGTGGCTCACACTCCTTTTGTCCAGTGTATGGATGGATGGGTAGAAAAATGGGGACAAAAGAGCGGATGAATAATGGGGGGATGGAGGGAATGGGTTGTTTGGGGTGTTCTTTTTTACTTTTATTTTTATTCTTATTTTTAATTTTATTTATTTATTTTTGGAGTAATGAGAATGTTCGGGGTTTGTGTTGCTGAATACATTACTGCATGATAATACTGTGAGCAGCTGATTGTGCACTTCAGATGATTGTATGGTGTGTACCTATATCGCAGTAAAATTGCAAGGAAAAAAAACAGTTGGCCATAAATATGAGGGCTGATATCTGAGCTCTCAATTTGATTCCATTGGTCTAGTTGTTTGTCCATATGGCAGTGCCATGCTGTTTTGATTACTGTTGCTTTGTAATAAGTTTTAAGATTGGAAGTGTGAGTCCTCCAACTTCATTCTTCCTTCTCACACTGACTTTAGCTGTTAAGAGCCCCTTATGCATCCATATAAATTTGATGATTGTTTTTTCTGTTTCTGCAAAGAAGGTTATTGGAAAAGAAGGTTGTTGGAATTTTGATTGGGATGGACTTGAATATATAAATTGCTTTGGGTAGGACTGACATCTTAATGATATTTAGTCTTCCAATCCATGAACACAGAATGCCCTTCCATTTATTTAGGTCTTATTTGATTTCTTTTAGAAATGTTTGCAGGTTTCTGTGTAGAAGTCCTTTATATCCTTGGTTATTTTATTACTAGATATTTGATTCTTTTAGTTGCTATTGTAAATGGAATTTTTTTCTTGATTTCTTCTTCCTATTGTTCATTGGTTTTGTATATAATCACTTTTTAGGGGTGTTGATCCTGTACCCTGCCTCTTTGCTGAATTCATTTAATTGCTCTCAGGGCCTTTTGTGGATTTTTCAAGATGCCCTGTATATAGGATCATATCACCTGCAGATAGAGAAAGTTTTATAGCTTCTTTTACAACTTGGATGCCTTTTATTATTTTTTTTTCTTCTCCAATTGTTCTGGAAAGAACTTCCAGTAAAATGTAGAATAGCATTGATGACAGTAAGCATACTGTCTTCTTCCTGATCTTTGAGAGAAAGTTTTCAGTCTTTTCAACATTAAGTATGATGTTAGCTGAGGGTTTTTCTTACTTACCTTTACCATGTTGAGGAAGTTTCCTTCTATTCCTAATGTTCTAAGTGTTTTTATCACGAAGGTAAATTTTGAATTTTGTCAAATGCTTTATCTGAATGAATTGAGATGATTCTTCCTTCATCTCATCAAGAGATGTTTTTCTTCCTTGATTGTATTAAGGTAGTGTATTACATTAATGATTTCCCTACATCCAACCTACCTTGTATAGCATAGCTAGAACCCACTTGATCATGCTGTATAATTCTTTTAAAATGCTGTTGTATTTGGTTTACTAGTATTTTGTTGAGGATATGTGCATCTATATCCATAAGAGATATTGATCTGCATTTTTCTTTTCATGTGGTATCTTTATCTGGCTTTGGTTTGAGGATGATTTTGACCTCATAGAATGAATTAGTGAGTGTTTCCTCCTCTTCAATTTTTTGGAAGAGTTCGAGCAGAATTGGAGTTAAGTCTTCTTGGAATGTTTGGTAGACCTCCTCTGTGAAGCCATCTGGCTCTGGGATTCTCTTTGTTGGCAGGTTTTTGATTACTGATTCAATCAAACCAGTACCTGGTTTGTTGAGATCCTCTATTTTTTCTTGAGTCAATGTAGGTAGGTTTTGCATTTCTAAGAATTTGTCCATTTCATCTAGGTTACCTAATTTATTGGCTTGCATTTGTTCATAGCATCCTCTTACAGTCTTTTTTATTTTAGCAGTGTTGGCAGTAATGTTCCCCTTTGCATTCTGATTTTCTTTATTTCTCTCTCTCTTTTTCTTTGTCAGTCTAGCTAAAGATTTGTCTATTTTATTGATCTTTTCAAAGAAACAACTTTTGGTTTTGTTGATTCTCTATTGCTTTCTCTGTTTATTTGTTTGTTTTCTATTTCATTTATTTATCTCTGCTCTAATCTTTGTTATTTCCTTCCTTCTGCTCACTTTGGTTTGATTTGCTCTTTTTATCAAGTTCTTCCAGTTTGGGGGTTAATTGTCTGATTTGAAGGCTTTCTTCTTTTTTAATGCAAACATTTAGAGCTATAAATTTCCCTCTCAGCACTCCCTTCGCTGCATCCCATAAATTTTGGTATGTTGTATTTTCATGTTCTTTAGCCTCAAGATATTTCCCCATTTCACTTCTGGTTTTCTCTTTAACCCACTGGTTGTTTAAGAGTATGAAGTTTCATTTCCACACATTTGTGAATTTTCCATTTTTCCCTCTGTTATTGATGTCTAGCTTCATTCCGCTGTGGTCAGAGAATATATATTGTATGGTTTCAATATTTTTGAATTTTTGAGACTTGTTTTGTGACCTAACATCTGGTCTATCCTGGAGAATGATCCCTGTGCTGCACTTGAGAAGAATGTGTATTCTGCTGCTTTGGGGTGTTCTACGTACGTCTGTTAGGTCTAGTTGGTTTCGAGTATCATTCAAGTCTTGTATTTCCTTGTTGATCTTCTGACTAGATGTTCAATCCATTATTGAGAGTGGTGTGTTAAAGTCTCCTATTATTAATGTAGAACTGTCAATTTCTTCCTTCAAATCTGTCAGTATTTACTTCATATATTTTGGGGCTCTTTTCTTAGGTGCATATATGTTTATTACTGTTGCATCTTCTTACAGAATTGTCCCCTTTATAAGTATATAATGACCATCTTTGTTCCTTTTAACTGATTTTAACTCAAAGTGTATTTTATCTGATATTAGTATAGCTACCCAAGTTCTCTTTGGTTACTACTTGGATGATATATGTTTTCTATCCTTTCACTTTCAATTTACTTGTATATTGGAATTTAAAGTGATTCTCTTGCAGATGTTATATACCTGGATCATGCTTTTTAAAATCTATTCTGCCAATCTGTGCCTTTTGACTGGAGAGTTTAATCCATTTACATTCAAAGACACTAGTGATAATGCAGGGCTTTCTTCTGCCATTTTTCTATTTAGCCTTTTTTTTTTTTTTTTTTTTTTTTTGGTCCTTCAATTCTTCCAGTATTGTCCACTTTAATATTTATTTGATTTTATGTGTTGTACCATATTGAGTGCCTTCTCTTTTCTATCTGGGTACATTTTTCATGTTTTCCTTGTGGGTACTATGGGGTTAAAATTTAACATCCTAAATATATAATAATCATATTTGCTTTGATGTCAACTTAACTTCAGTAGCATATACATATACTTATCCTATACCTCTCTGTCCTCCCACCTGTTTTGTAGTTGTTACTTCTTATATATTAATACATTATATGTCCAAAAGCATAGACTTATTACTACCTTTTATGCATTTACATTTTAGGAAATGGAATGGACTTAACATATCAAACAATACACTACAATAATACTTGCATTTATAATTACCCAAATGGTTTCCTTTACCATAGGTATTTCCTTATGCCACTTTGAACCACTGTCTAACGCCCTTTCCTTTCAATCTGAAGAACTACCTTTAGCATTGCTTGTAGGGCAGGTCTAGTGATGATGAACTCCCTTAGCTTTTGTTTATCTTGGAATGTGTTAATCTCACCTTCATTTTTGAAGAAAGTCTCATGATATGTAACATTCTGGCTAGCAGTTGTTTGCTTTCAGCACATTAAGTATTTCAACTCACTGCCTTCTTGCTTCAGTGATTTCTGATGAGAATCTGACACTCAGTATAACTGAGACCACCTTGTACGTAACATGTTGCTTTTTTGTTGCAGCTTTCAGTAGACTCCCCTTGCCATTTACACTCAATAGTATGTTTAATATATGATGAGGCATTTTGTTTCTTCATGTTTATCCTGTTTGGGTTTCTTGGATATGCATATTCATGTCTTTTGCTAAGTTGGAGAAGTTCTCTGTCATTATTTCTTTGACTATTCTTTCTGCCTCTTTCTTTCTTCTCCATCTGGGGATCCCATAATGCATATATTGGTACACTTGATGGAGTCCCAGAAGTATCTTAGGCTATTTTTGCTTTAATTCTTTTTTTTTTCCTTTTTCTCCTCAGCTTGTCTCATTTCAAGTGTCTTGTCTTTAAGTTCACTGATTATTTCTTCTGCCATCTCCAGTCTCCTCTTGAAACCCTCCTGGGAATTCTTCATTTCAGTTATTGTGGTTTTCAACCCCAGTAGTTCTGTTTGGTTCTTTTTTAAAATTTCTACCTCTTAACTAAGATTCTCATATTGTTCATTCATTGTTTCCTTATATCCTTTTGTTCCTCCTCCTTATTTTCCTTCATCTCCTTGAGTATTTTTAAGATCTTTTTTTAGTCTTTTTTCAGTATGCACACAATCTGTTCTTCTTCCTTGATGTTTACTGAATTTCTATACTTTTCCTTTGGATGAGCCATCATTTCCTGTTTCTTTGTTTTCTTGTACTCTTTTGTTGTACACTGTATATTTTAACATTTTAAAATGTTAACTCTGGGATTTATTCCCTGAGATGTCTTTCTTGATTTTCTAACCAGTTGGTGATATGACAAGAGATTTTTCTCAAGTGCCAGGTGTTCCATCAGGGAAGTCTGCCCAAGGTGAATTCAGTGCAGCGTGCAGGGTTGTCCTTGTCTTTCTGGGCTTGTGCCTTGTCTTGGGCTTTTGCTTGTTAGTTGTTTTGGAGTTCCCCCATTGACAGGAGTTTGACTGTCTCCCCTGTTTCACAGGGGACAGACCTCCATTTCCTGGGTGTCTGAAGCCAGCCAACCCTTTGCCTCAGATTGTCCAACTCTATAGTTCCTTTCACTCTTTTCATTGTCTTCAAGTTGCTTTTTCCTGGAGGGCAAATTCTCAGGGCAGAGGCTTGCCAGAGAGGACTGCCAAGTTGTCTTTCCCAGACAAAACAGGGCTAGGGACCCAGGAAGGGGGATGCAGGCTGGCTCCAAAGTGCACTGGGGTGGAGATCAGGAAGTGTGCTAAGAGTTTCTCTCAAGGCTTCCCAAAGGTGGGCTTTTTTGGCCTGCCCTACAAATGCAGCCCTTCAACTAACTGTCCCTTGAAGTCCTGAGGAGGCACAGCATCTTTAAGTCTCCTTTGCTGCAGCCTTTGTCCTTCCCAACACTGGTCTTTGAAACCTAATAAAAAATGTGAACAGATACTAAAAACTACACGAAAATCAACAAAAGGGGTGGGGGTTTGCTGAACAATTAAAGCTAAATGATATTGGGTGAAACCAAGTTGATATAGATATTAGGAAAGATTTTTAAAATTAAAATGTGCATTAAAAAATTAAGGTAATAAATCATTGTTAAAACAAGAGCAAGTTATTTTAAAAAGAGCTTTAGTGTGAAATTAAAAAGTTCTCAGAATAAAATAGTATGAGTACCCAAATATAATTTTTAAAAATAAACAATATCAATCTAAACCTTAAAATCAGTCATTTTATAGAGGTTCCCTTCTATAAGCACCTTCTAGACTTAAAAGAAAAATATCAAGAAAAAAGAGGCACCTGGTCATCACCCAGATTCAGATAAACAACCCCACTAAGAAATACTGAAATTACACTGACTACTAATTGGCAGAAATATGGAATTTTTGGAATAAATTGTATTTGGGTCTGATACCACTCTTGTGACAAGAAGGGGTCTGGAGTGTTGAGGATAGAGATATAGCAGTGATTCAAGCAACTAAGGAGATGTAAGACAAGGGCTTTTCTTGTCTGTTCCCTAAGGTTCAGCCCAACCTGAAGTATATTTCCAATGGAGTTCTAGGTTCAAGCAGGTATAGAAGTAGAAATCAGGTAAACAGTACAAAAGAGCAGAAGTAGAGTTCTCAAAATTTTTGAGCCAGATACATCCCATGTAAGAATCTCATAAAACTTTGGAGCAACCTATAGGAAAATATATGTGCACATGAAATTCTAGGAGGCTAACAGAACATCTGAAGTCCATCCACAGGACCTGTACGACTCCAAATAGCCCACATTAGAAACATACAGACTACAAGACAACAAGAATAACACAGACAGCTTTGAGAGATCAAATTGGAGGGCTTTGTGTGGGCTAGATGGCCTAAATCAACCAGAGTACACATCAATCTGGAGTGATTTTTAAGCCCAAAATTAAAATAATAAAGTAAAATAAAAAAGTACTTGATCAATATATATCCATTAGATTAAACTTATACTTAAGCTGTCTAAATTTCAATATCTTACTGGTATTTTATCTGCCTAATTGATCATTTACTCAGAGTAATTTAAATTACTTAATAAGAAAGTACCCTTGTCAATTTCCCTTTGTACTTCTGCAATTTTTCTTTGAACATTTTGTATTATTATTATTAAATGCATAACAATTAGAAGTATTGTTTTCCTGTTATTTGAAACTTTTACCATCATGAAGTGATCCTTTTTATCTATATTAATGTTTGTCTGTTTTGTTTAAATTTAATACAATTATAACAGCTTTCATTTAGTTAGACTTTATCTGGTATATGTTTTGCCATCCTTTAGATTTCACATTTTCTCTAACCATAAATTTCCAATGTGTCCCTTACAAACAGCATAAGGCTACATTACCTTTTAGCAGTCTGAAAATCTTTGTTTTTTTCTAGAGTTTAGTCCTGTCACATTCGTTCCTTTGGATGTTTTTTATAGCTCTCATCTTGCCTCATTTGGGAGTTTTTTTCTTTTGTAACCAAACAAGAATATCATTATATGTAAAAAAAAAATTATGTTTTCCTAAACTATAACAGTTACCCTACATATACAACTACATGTATATATATATAATCATTTAATCCTTAAAACAGCTCAGGGAAATAGTTGAAATAGTTACTGGTCTTTCTGTTCTGCAATTAAAAAAACCAATGTCAGCGATACAGATTAATTTGTACAAATTCAAATGGAAAAAAATCAGGATTTCCATCATTTCTCTGTACTTATGAAGTACACGAATTTAACTATTATCTTAAACTATCTTTATTAAATGAAGCCAACAAAGACATCATCTCATTGGAAGGGCATAACTGGGATCAACAAAAGATTAAATGCTAAGAAGAGGCAAATTCAAATAAAAAATATAAATCTCAATTGTTTTCACCATTATGTTCATAATGAAACAGCTGAAAAATTCTTCCTTGATTTGACTAGAAGAAGCAAATCCCTTCCTTTAAGATTTAAGTAATGAATGTACAGGCTGACAAAGTTAGCAGTGATGTTAAAAATATTTTATCACTTATTCGGGAACATTATTTGGAATATATTGAAAAATGTGAATTCAGATTCTGCTTTTCCCCCAGTTTTCTTTGATACACATGTATCTGTGCATCTGTGCTTCATAATCAATATTTTCTAAAGTCCATTATTATTTTATGCAATAATTTGCTTCGATTATGATATATGTTAAAGCAATAGGGTATTTGGTATACAAATCTGCATCTATTTATTTCTCAGATAAAATCTTCCTAATCCAAGAGTGCCTTATAAGGCAGAAATACACTGCTTCTAGATCCCTGACTTAACCACAGCAGATGTGAAATTATAGAATAATACAAGAATAACACTCACTCTAGAAATGAAAGCAAAGTTTCATCTTGGGAAGAATATAGTGTGACAACCAGACACTAGAGTAATCTAAGATGGTACTCATGTTCATTTTGTGAGTTTAACTAAAATGCTCCAAAATCACTCTAGATGCTACATAATTACAAGAAAATAAAATTGTTCTAATTTTAAAAGGTTAATTACCAGATTGTAACTACTCAACCTTTGTCAGATTCTTAATTTTTATGCAGTTTTGCAATAAATGCCATTCTTTCACCTTCAATATTCTTCTTGATCTTTTCTCTAGATTATGTCTGTGATCCCCCCAAAACTCTTCAGTAAACTACTCTCTATTTCTGACTACTCTTTTATTCTGTCTTCTTTGCACTTGTGTTTTCCATTTGTATGACATTTTGCACTACTTCAAATGTGACATTCTAAATATTCTTTCACTGCAACACACACTTTATCTCTTCAGACAAATTGTAAGCTTCTCAAGGGCAGAAGCTTTATTTTCTTTTCTCTTTTACATCTGGTACATTTAAGCACAAATAGAGATTTTTTTCCAGGTTTTTTCTACCATTTTGTGTTTATGGCATGCTCTGGAATATTAGAATTCTGAGTGGAATCTTGAAGTGTGGAAAGAACCAAAACCATCTTCCATAATTAGGCAATATTAGGAAAGAGTCATGACTACAACAAAACAGTGACTCATCAAGGCTATAAAAAGACCCTATTATCACACCATTGGCTTGGGTCTCCTTTTGCCTGGGTGGCTGGTTGAGAAGAACTGTTTATTGAATGGCTCCATTTTATTTATTTATTTTTTTTACATATGCATGGAGACAGGTTTTCTGTATGAATATAAATATTCAGTCTTTCTTGATCCTGAAAACTTTTCACCATGCCTTTTCTCTCCTACTTTTAGGACTTTGGCACCCATTCTGCCCCACAGCAAGATGAACTCATCTCAATAGTCTGAGTAAGAAGAGGTCAAATCCTCAGTAGCAGAAAATTAACATTGACACATTAATTAAAACATGGTAAAACATGGCACATCTTTAAGTCCAAAACCCTGGGTGAGAAGTATTGTCAAATGACTCTACAAAAAAATAAACCAGAGCAAAATTTTGCACTTAAGAATGCTAAAACTTCAGATAAGAATGTACAGAACTGTAAAAGCACTCAATCCAACAAACAGCTCTACTCTGAGCAGTATAAGAATAGAGGTGTTTTAGACCAAATACAGAGTTGTAGGTGTAATTCTGTTAAGCAGCTTTACATTTTGCCATTAGAACTATTTCCCCTGTATGTTAAGCTTTAATATCCTTTCAGATGCATTAATGTGTCCCCAGAACAGACACTCACAGATTCCTGCCTGCTTTGAATATTTCCATTTTAATAACAGCTTCAGATCTTTACCCAGAGCTTTATATACCCCTTACTGTCATGGAGACTTGTGAAAGACAGAAGGAAACAGCTCCTCATCCACAAAAGTCATCCAATGTACAGTTGTTTGCTTTAGAATGCAACCCAGAGGAAAATTAAAGGGGAACGTCATTTACATTTGATTTTTCTACCCTTTGTGCACATCTCTGAATAATTCCACAGGAATTTTCTAAGTCCCTATAAGGATTGCTTAAATCTTTTCATTTCTGAAAGTGACTGTAGTTCCATGCTGAAAGGGCTAAGGTCTCTCTCTTAGGCTTCAGAGAGGCAGAGTAGACGCAAGTGTTGTTTAGACCTGCATGGCGTGAGGTCTTGCAATGAGACCTGCTATTCAGTGACACGTGTGCTCCAAAGTGAGGAATGCCACTGTACCAAGCAGCGGGGCCAAAACAACGTTTGTCACAGGGCAATGGTTCTTTAGTCTCTTCTAAAAGAATAAGAGAGCATTTTCTGTTTTTTTAAAATTTCTAATCATACCAATAACCACTACTATACTTCAAAGAAAGCCTGAAGAGTTTCGAGCAATGATAATTTTGGTGGGGGAGAGAGGTAACTTGAAGCAAACTAGAATAGTCCAGCTACAACTGTGAAGATCTGTGAGGTTTTTCATGAAGGAAGATAAAGACAAAATTGGAACACGCTAGAATAATTGTGAAGACAGTAAGAAAAAACATGTTCCTTAGAAGAGACTGGGCACATTTCACATTCTGCCCATATTGTTTATGATCTTACCATCCCATTACATATTCCACCTTCAAAACATGTGATTTGTCAAAGATGGTAAACTCTGTCCCTAACTGCATCTTGGTTCACTTAAAATTGCTAATGAAAAAAAGGAGATGGGAAAACTCTCAACTGGTGGCTCACTCTAACAATCTGTGATAGGAGCAGGAATGAGTCTCAATTTTATGGGAGTGGGCTTCTACACAAATGAGGGTTCAAAACAACTTAGTGTGTAACTTATCTTGATGACCTTGGAAGAAAGACCCATATGAATCCTTCTGCTCTCCAACACACACAGAATGATTCCAAAAAGTCTTATCTGGCTTGTTTGGTAGGTTGGAAATTACTAGGTTTGAGTAACTATTCATTCCACTTTAATTAACATGTGACCTTCAACAATTGAATGTTTACGTTTTAATAAATATCAATTTTGTTTGTTTGACTGTTTGCTGTGTCTAAAAAACCAAAGCAGGAACCATTTCCTGAACTCCAAATGTTAATTTCCAATTGCTTGCCACCTTTTGTACTGATATTATGCCAAAAGCTCTCACTCAATACATGCTAAACAGAATGTTATATTTTCATTCATAATTCTCTTCTTTTGTACTTGTCTCTTTCTCTTAATAATGCTTCATTCTCCCAGTATCCCAGGCTCAAATCTGTAGAGCTTTCATTCCTCTCTCTTAAACAAACCTCCCATTATAAGTTTGTAATTCTTCATTCCTGCCCTTTTATATTCTGATTCTTTTATGTTCTTATAACCACTGTGGTAATGATCTTCAAAGAACACAAGATGATCAACTGAGAGTGGAAAGAAAATACTAAGATTTCCAATTTAGAAAAAAAGTCCCATCCTTTGTTTTATAATTTTAATACTACCTTATTTCATCCCTCTAAGGATGTCTGGTCCAAATGTCTACAGGCCATGGCATAAACCCTCTCTGCTTCTCATCTGGCTTGGTTTTTCATACCAAGTCTCCCAGCACTAAATGAACCAGGCAAGACCTCTGCACTCTTGTACACTGATCTGTATTCTTCTATACCAACCTTTACTCTTACTATTTCCCCTGCCTAAAGTGTCCTTCCTAATACACTGATCCCTCTCTCATCTTACCCCATCCTTCAGGACACAGTTCAAATGACCTCTTCTTAATTCCCTGCATCAAGAGAGCTTTCCCTCCTCTGAACATCTTTGGCAAGGAAGTCTATGCATCTGTTACTGCGGGCTTCATGTCTACGTACTTACTTGTTTTGAAATATTTGCTCATGTACTGAATCATAAGTTCCTTAGGGAGAGAGTCCATGTTTTATATACTTCCCTATCTTCTGTAGAGCAAGCACAGTGTCTTACACATAGTAGGTACTCAACAAACATCTATTCAATTAAGTAAGTAATTAAAATTATGAATAGCAATATCCTTAACTTCCTCCAAATTGCATTGCAATTTGTGTTTTCTTAAGACTACCTCTATTTTTAACTACAGTATATACTTGGAAAAGGATTTTACAACTCTCTAAATTAGCCCCTGGTGATTACCCCTACTGTGCAATTTACCACTATTTTATTAAAGCAAGATTAAAGATAATACTTCATTGGAAGAAGTAACAGCGGCATTAACCTCTATTTACCTTGACATAATAAAGCTTTAATAAAACATGGGCAGATTGCATTGAGGGGGATAATTATTCTAACATAAAATTTAAAGGGAACTTAATTTCTTATTCTGCATGTTTAGAGCTTTAAAATTAATGTCATTAATGTCCTTTTTCTCATTTATAAAGGAAACATAAAAATATTCAGCCGTCTCCAATTTGTTTTCTTATTAAATAATTGTGAATTTATATTCAGGTTCATAAACATAAGTACACAATTTTAAAATGCAGTTGTTTTTTAGAAGTAAATATTCTTATAGAGAGTCAGCTCAGAAAGACTTTTGAGGGAGATTTTACTCCAAGCAAAAAAAAAAGAAAAAAAAGTAATCATCCTTGTCTAAATTTTTGAGTGTTGTATCAAAGAATATTCTTGTTTGTTTTATATCTTCTGGCTTTATTACATCAGACAAGCTTCAAAGGGGCAGAGCACATAGGATTGAAAAATAACACAGCTGCATTTTGCAATAGAGTGTTCTGCCTCTGCCTGTGTTTTGTTGTTCATGTAATATTTTTCAATAAACAAAGATGTCAATCAACTCTCTTTACAGCACATCACATTTCACATTTAAACCACTTCAGACACATCACTGCCCCAAGCTCACGCATTTAACAGATAAAAATTCAGCTTTCTGTCAGGGCAGAATACAGTATTTATTGCAGAAAGTATTTAGTCAAGACTGTAGCAGAACCATATTACTTTCACAGTCACATATAGTCCACTATGAAGGCATAACATCAAGTACATTAAGTTCCTCATAAAAAATTTTTTTCCAGTGCTCGGCACTGATTAACACCAAAAACATTCCTAAGAAAGATTTCTACATGCAGCAAATTCTAAGGGTGGCAGAGGGGGGTTAAGAACACATGATAGCAATCATGAAAACTTTGATCACTTGATTTGATTCTAGTGCTTTGTAAATTAGCATGATTATTCAAACATGCTTCATTAAAAATCATGGCTGTACAAGTCCTCCAGTTTAATGATCCAACCATATACCATGTGAGCTAAACTTTAAATAAGAATACCAACTTGGAGCTAGGAGGCTGTGGGAGAGATTTTTTTCTTAAGAGAAAGAGCACAAATACAAACTCTAAAGTCCAATCAGGAAAAAAAAGTTATCGAAAAGGCAGACAAGCAAAGGTTGACCTGGTGGGTTGTATTTTTCTATTTATCTTCACATCTATCTGAATGTCTCTTGGGGCCACCAAAGGTTAGATACCACATCACTTCTAAGCTACTGGAAGATTGACATATAATCCCTGTAAATCTCAAATTAATTACATTTGAATTTTAGGTGTCACAGCTAGTTTTGACCTTTGAAGGTGGGCAGAAGAAAAGTTTGACTATTCTTGAAGTGTCCTCAGGTACTGAAAGAGGTTGTTTCAAATTAATGAAAGAAGTGGGAAAAAGCTAAATTAATGATGCCAAAGATATTAATATAAGACTACTGTTATTGGCACACATTTAATTATATATCAGAGTTCATTTAATAATGATGTCAACTTCACTTATACTGTAGACTACACAACAAAAATAAAGACAGCATTCAAGACACTCCACAGTTCTGATTGTTTTGTTAATATTAAGTACTAACTTAACAAGTGAATCATGTTTATGGCATTAAAATATAGAGAAGGGGCAAGTTTAAGTTAAACTAATTTGCTCCTAAATCACTCAGATTCTGAGGAATAATGGATAATTACCAAGACTCCCTGATTTTATATAGTGTTCATAATACACAGAGTCAATTTAGGAATGGATTGTCACTTTGCACATCACATATATTTTTTGCTTTACATGGCATCATCAGATATATACTTCAAAGAGTTTGTAACAATTGCAAAGTAGATTAAATTTTTGGAATCTAACATAGTTTCAAGGTATATTTTATTTAAATCTACAGCTGTATTTGTAAATATATTAAGTATTATAGGATTAAAATGCAAACTCTCACTTGGCCTTTTAAAACCAAGAAAATAGCCATTAATCTCAGAAATGTTAAATTGGTCATCTGATCTCATTGCAATGAAATAGCATCAACCTCAAGTCCCTGGTCACCTTTCAAGTTCACCAAAAGTCTGATGGATCCTGGCCAGGTGCCTAGATCAAATATTAACAGTGTCCTTGTTGGGGGATAATTGGAGAGAGGGAAAATGACGAAAGATTTGTGTTAGTCCCATTGAAAAAAATTTATAAGTGACTAAAAGCAACTAATCAATTGCTAGGATGAACTAGGAAAATAACTGAATTCATAGTTCTGGGCAGCATCAGTAATTTTCATGACAAATGGCAAGATATTGGCCAGAATTTGTACCAACTCTTTCTCTATCAATGGATATATTAAGAGATATTAATAATTGACCATGAGACCGAGGCTCTCAGGGAAACCTCCTGCAGAGCCATAGCCATTTAACTGGAGTATTTCAATCTTAAAAGGTTAACTCACATCTCCAACGGTATTACTATAATAATAAACCTCTAAGAGACAAACAAAAACTTCTACAAAATATGACTGGGAAGAAAAATTAGAAAATTGATTTTAAAATTAATAGTAGCTAAATAATAATAGAAAAAAACTTTAGACTTCAAATATTCTTTGAAAGTAAGGATCAACTTTTAGTTATCTTGGTAATCACTGGCCTTATCATAACAGTTGACTTCATATCAGGATCATATTAAATATTTTTAATTGAATAATACTCATTTCATCCCTGTCATTTGTCCTGGATTTCTGTGAATAAAAAGTAGTTCAGAAAATTTGGAGTGTAGGAATAAGAGGAATGTGGGTAGCTGATGAAAATAATAATGTCGGCAGATAAATTATTCTCTGTGGCTAATTTGGACTTTCTTCTATAAACAACGAAAACTTCTGAAAGATTTTATATTGGCAAGTGACATTATGAATACTATTCTTCAGAAATAGTACACTATGGTGAGTATGTAGAGAATGAAATTGAGCAGGGCAAGACTGAACAATTAGGAAATTATTGCAATATTTAAGGGAAAAAATATCTGAAGTAAGGTATTAACAGTGAGGGTGATTAAAGAGGTGGAGAAGGAGGGGTTAGTCAGGAAGAGTATAATTATTAGTATAACAATTTAAATATTAAATGATATTTATTGAGCACTTACTAGGTAACAAATGCTATTTCAAGCACCAGACTTGTGTTAACACATTTAATCTTCACTACAGTTCTCTGAGGAGGGATTATTATTATCCCCATTTAAAGATGAGGGAAGGTTCAGTAATTTGCCAAAGGTCACTCAGCTAGTAAGTGGCAGTTATGGAATTCCAATACAGGACACCTGCCTCTGATGCCTCAGTCCTAACTACCGTTTTATGACTTGTAGATTTCTAGCTTATGTGGCATGGTGGCTAATCATGCTATTCCTACATATAATGGAAATACAAGAAATAAGTTTATAGCAGGGTTTCTCAACCTTGGCACCATTGACAGTTTGGGCTATTAATTCTTTCTGGTGGGAGCTGTCCTGTGCATTATAGGATGTTTAGCAGCATCCCTGACCTGTACCCATTAGATGTCAGTATCAACCCCCATACCACCCCTTTACGATAATGTCTCTGGACCTTGCCAAATGTCCCCTGGGTGTCAAATCATACTCTATTGAGAACCACTGGTTTATAGAAAAGATAAGTTCAGTTTTTGTTCCCTGAACCCAGGTAGTAATGCCCATATGTTATGAAACTGGAATTCAAGATAGTTTGACCAGAGCTATAGACACACCAAATTATGATCATGTGGCCAGCAATTAGATGTGATTTCCATGAACACTGTGAGATCAGCAGAGGGCAAAGGTCAACCCTAGAGACACGAGCATTTATGAGTTGAGAAGAAGAAGAGGAACCCTGAAATGAGGATGAAGAGATATAGGAGGAAGAAGAAAATCAAGGGAAGGAGAGACCTTCAACAATGTTAAATTTTGCAAAGAGTTCAAGTAAATAAAGACAAAATAACATCCGCTGGATTTAGCAGTTTTAGGATATCACTGGCAATTGCTGCTGGGGCAATTCATAATTTCTCCCTTGACATTTTATTCTTAATGTTCTCATAGCTGTAAGCATTCTTTCCCAGGTTTCTTATACTGTATGGCTATATGCAATTGGCCAGGTCTCAAAGCCTCCAAAAGTCAGTCAATTACACTGCTAAGTGGTTCCTCCTTCCTAGAAAAGCAGCTTCAGGCTAACCTTTATGACCAGAAAAATCATGTGCTTACAAGATAACCACTTATACTAGACAGTGGTTCCAAGTCTAATCCAAAAACAGATGAAAATTCTTGCTCCGTAGCAGATGGTGATTAAACTGCATGGTCATATCCTCCTTGCATAGGGAATGTGAAGGTGAGATACAGATAAAGGGATCAAGAGACCAAGGGAGAGAGTGAGACAGTGAGCAGAGAGGCATTGGAATGACTGAGCATGAGAACAGAGCACTTGTTAATCCTTAAAATGGGCCCTGTTCTATGAAATTATCTGGGATCTATTTTTCTGATGACCTGGTTCCAGAAACAGGTTGCAAACAAAGATCTCTCAGATGGAATGTGTAGTGGTCCACAGTATAGAGGCAGAACTGGGATGGCAAGTAGTGGGAGAAGTCACTCCCTCTGAGTGGGAAATCCTTGAAAAATGGTTGACATGACAGCTGAGACTGTGGTAAAAATGTTCATGGGTACCATATAAAGGAATAATGAGACACAAAGGGAAGAAGGTGCCTTGTTTTATGAGCTAATACCACAGGCCTGACCTTACCCACCAGGTTCTTACCCTCAGGTCAGAATCTGATTAAGTCTCTGCCATAGCACTTAGGGTACAGTTGGGGTCAGTGAAGATCATAACAATCCCTGAATGATACTGACCTAAGATTAGCTGTGAAAAGGCAAGTAATTAAAGGTTCCCTATTATTCTTGTGCACACTTCAGGCAAGGCACTTGGTAATTGCTGCATAAGAGTTGATCCTAGAGGTTAAGAACATACAGATAGGGACATTATTTCATTCATTCATTCATTCACTTATTTACTTACTTTGGTAGCTTCTTTAGGTTTTGAGTGACCACTGTTGAGACAGAGAAACTCTGGCTCTAGATTTCACGGCTAGAAGTTTAAAGAAAATCCGGGGCCATCATGTGATCGTGGCTTGTAGTCAGCACACTGAGACCACTGAAGACCTTGTCTAGAAACCATATAAGTCACCTAACTTTAGAATAACCTATATATCCAACCACATCTTGTCTTCATTATATTAGATCTCTGATAGACAGGAAGGAAGGAAGGAAGGAAGGGAGGGAGGGAGGAGATGGATGGATGGATGGATGGATGGATAGATAGATAAACAGATCAATCTGGGAGCTATGTGAGAATACTTGGGTTAGAGTAGGCTGCCTCAGCCTCTGTGAAATCTTTCATATAGTATTCACTACCCTTCAGGAGGAAAGTGACTATTTGTCACCCTATGTGTGTAAACCATAAGATTATAGCAGGAATTTGAGGTTGAGAGCTGTAGAATTTCATTAGAGAGTAAAGGAGTTTCAATTAGAATGACTTTCAGGAATTGTTTGGACCTGGGGTTGGCAAACTGTGTCCTACAGAAAGGCTGCCTGTTTTATAAATACATTTTTACTGGAACACAGCTATGCCCATTCACTTACACATTGCCCATGGTTTCTTTCCTGCTGCAATGGCAGACTTGAGTAGCTGAACAGAGCCCACATAGCTCATAAGCCTAAAACGTTTACTAATTGATCCTTTCAGAAAGAGTTTGCCAACCGTGGTCTCGAATAGAAATTTCTGACTGAAGCAGGAGAGAGTAGACTTTTCATATGGGCTTCAGGAGCAGGAAGTCTATGAATAGTTTGTACTGAAATGATTGGTGAATGGGGTTCTCACAAAACCCCTGGTTTTGATCATCAACTAGAGCAGCCAGCTGAAGCTCTGACTGCTTTTTTATTGGCTAAACCTACTCAGCCACAGCATTGGCTTGTGGTGCTGCACACTGGAGAACCAAGCAATCACTGATCCCTGGCATAATGTATCCAGAGGTTGGTCTATTGGTTGTTTCTGAGAACACCAGTTAGATTTGAGGTGAATAAGTATTAATGTAGAACAAAAAGGGTTTCATAATGTTTGGGACATGTGGAAATGCTTAATTAAATATAGTTTTAAAGTTTCTTTATGCCATAATTTTTCAATAGTTAGAAGGCTAAAATGCCTTGTGAATTTCCAAAAGGAGGGAGGGGGCTAACATGTAGTGTATTCAAAGTTATTTGAGCACAACTCCCCCTTCTCTTTTTTCATAGTATTCATAAGACTTGAAATTCTTAGATTTTTGAGAATTCAAAGTGAAAGAATGACCTGTTAAATTCTCTCTTTTCATAGGACCTTTGCATATATTATTTCCCTTTGGAACATACCCACCACTCTCTCTCACACACACACATACACACACACATTCCCTGCCTAGGTAACTCCAATTAATCATGCAGTTCACAGCTCACACTCTCATTCCATGACCATCCCCAAATAATGTCTGGTCACCCATTTTGCATATTCATGGCATCTATTATTATAGACTTATCATGAGTATTTAAAAAATATTATGTGGTAATAATTGAGTTAATGAGTGTCCTGCTCAACAGACTCTAAACTTCTTGGTGTTCATCACCATATTCCTATTACCCCAGCACAGTTCCCAATAACACATAGTATTCATATACTTACTATAATTTGAACTATATTTTTATATTATATATAAATAAATAAATCTGTACTAAAATTTAAGTTTTAAAAGATGAAAACATTACTATAGATGGAAGCTGTTATATTTTTTCCTGCATTTCAATTAATCCACCTTTGCAACCTTTTGTGATATAAGCCCTACTTACAATAAACACTGGATGAATGCACAAGTCAGTTCCAGAATGTGCATCAACCTGCTATTATAGGACTCACCACATTAAAAGCTGACTGATAAAAGGTGGTTCTGATAGATTACCATCTCTACACTCAGTTTTTCACAGAGAGGATTAAATTATTTCGTAACCATAAAGCTACTCACTTTGAGTGGAGTCTTACTCAGAGCAAGATAAAGAACTAATCTGTCCAGACTGCAGTGTAAGACACCCATGAGTTCTCTGCTTCAAGTGTCAGAGGCAGACATATACATCAGAATAAGAGCCAGAGATGAAATCTTTGGAGTTTGGGATAAAGAACATGGTCCCTTTGGGGTTGCTCTCCTAAGATCCAACTCCTGTTGTGTTCCTGAGTTTCAGTGGACACCCAACACTTGACTGAGGTATGTATTAATTTTAAGGTAGCTATGGAATATTTATATGAACTCAGGAAGGAAGCCTCTGATGGAGAATATCAATGTAAATTTATGAATGAGGATAAAATTGCTGAGGAAGATACATGTAAATTAAAAAGGAAGAAGGAAGGAAGGAAGGAAAGAAGAAAGGAAGGAAGGAAAGAAGAAAAGAAAAGGAAAAGAACAACTCTGGATAAGGCATTGTAGAGGACAGGCAAAGGAAAAGAAGACAACCCAAAAAGATCGAAAGCAAATAAACATTACTAGATGTTAACACTTGTTAAATCTAATTGGTGAAAACACAGGTGACTTTTATATGTTATACATACGTATTTTTTTTGTTACACATTTAATTTGTTTGAAATGTTACAACAGAATTTTTAAAGAGCATGAGAAATGACCAGAAAGATAGAAAGTAAAACAGAAGGTAGCTTCCTAATTAACTGAATCCAAAGAAGGGTAGCATTAAAAGGAGGGAGAGTTCAATGATGAAATGGAGCAAGATAAAGATTGAAAACTGTCAATCGTTTTGTCAATTGAAGGTTACTGTGATCTTACTGAGAATGTTTCTGAAAACATACAGGAAAGATGACAAATTTCATTTCATATAAGAGTAAAAAGATGAAAACAGCTGACTATTCAAAAATAAGGCTATAATTATCTCACCTATTAACAGGGTTAGGACAGATTCAGAACTGTTTAACTCAGTAGTTAAATGATATCAAGGATGCAGATCTTTTCATCTTTCTGCTTTGTCATCCTCATCATTTGAAGGTTGCCCTCAGGTCTGTCCTCTCATGATTACCCGATGGTTGCAGTAGCTTCAGGCATCATATTTTCTGAACAACAATATCTAGAGGCAAAAAAAAAAAGATGTTTTCTGTTTTCCAATCTATCTACTTTTGAGATGAGAAAAGTTTTCCCAGGAGCAACCAGGAAACTCCCCCTCATTCTCACTGGCCAAAATTGTATCACATGTTTGGGCCTAGATCAGTCATTGGCAAGTGGCAATGGTGTTCATCACCATATTCCCATTACCCATCACAGATCCTAATAGCACATAGCATTCATGTACTAATTTCCATTGAGTGGAAATGCAATAAAATAGCAAAACTCTTCCTGCAGCTACAGAGGGCCCCTTCTCTGGACACAAAACAGGAAAAGATGGAACGTGAACAAATTTGGACTCTGTTACGTTGGCAAAGAGAATCAGGAGAGTGGTTGGAAGGAAGGGAGAAGCTGAGAGAGACAAATAAATGTGTCTGCCATAGCTGGTCATGAGAAGACTCCAGCAGAAAAGGAGAAGTGAAGTTGCAAGAGTGAGTGGATGGATTAAGTTGTCTGGTTAACAGTAAGGGTGGAGTGAAGATGGGGGACCAAGGACATGGGTGAGAGACCAGTCTTAGACAGGAGGACTTCAGTCCACTGAGAAGGAAGGAAGTTAGGTAGAGAAGTGGGCAAGTGGAGGAAAATTTCAGATATTGGCAATTTTTAGGAGTTCAGATGGTGCTGTTGCAGGTTGAATAAATCAGGAAATATTAACCGTGTATATGAACAGCACTAGCTGTAGGCTGGCAGAGTTAGATGGGAGCACTGAGAAGAGGCCAGGCCCGAGACAACTCCTAATTCCCAAACAATTATCAGGGCAGAGCTAATTAGTTCTAGATGTATTTGAAAGGTTTGACTATGTTAATACGACTGTGGAAAGATGAGATGGAGGAAGCATCTTCTGTGTCAACTTGGCCTTAAAATCTTTATAGGTGCACATTTCTTTTAATCATGACAATATAAAAAATGTGCATGCTTATTAGACAATGTATGTGGAAAAAAATAAACTTCATATAGAACCAGACATAGAATATATTGCCAATAAATGTCAATACCTAATTTACATCCTACTTCTATATCAGGGCCATTAAAAAACCCGATTATATGCAACTCAATTTATGTGCTTCCTCAGCTTTGCTTGGCTCCACCTGCCTCCTGGGTACTTTGTCACTTGCTTGAGGACAGTCCCAGCCAGTTGGCTTAGCTTCCTCAGGGTAAAGATCAGGGTTTGGCAGGGCTTTACCACAGCATCCTCTACAGCCAGTGGGAGAGGGAAACATTCCAGGGCCTTAAGACTCCACTAAGCACAGTGCCCCAGGGCACAAGACCAGGCTGCCCCAAAGTTGGCTAAGGGGCTAGGTAACATAATGAGAAGTTAGACAGAGTTAGTAAACATCCACAGCTCCTAAAAGGTCTCCACAGTGGGCCTTGAGCTGTGATTGCTCAGAGCACTAGCTAGGGAGGTTACTTGGTTGAAATTAGACCAATGAGAGCAGAAGAAGAGAAGCAGCTGACAGAAAAATTCCTCTCTCTTTTTATACTTGCTGACTGTTCCCAGGCACAGTGGTTCCCTATAGCCTATCTAAGCTGGCCCAGGACCAAACAACCAGCTGTGGATATCTGTAAAGCTATGACCATCTTGATAATATAGGACACTATATTTGCCTGCCTTCCTTCCCTGTTCCACTTCTCTTTCTCCTCCTTCTTGCTGCTTTGAGATTGCATAATACTCCTCCCATCCCCTTAAAGCATTAAGTAAGGAAAAGTCCAACTCAGTCTGTATTTTCTTGAGTACCGCAGCAAAACCTCAACAAACAGCTGGATTGTTGACCTATTCAGCATGCATATCGAGAGGGTGAAACAATAAGGTTGTGTGCTAATACTCAAATGGACAGCTAGTTTATGAAAACTGCTCAAATTGTCAGCCTGAGCCTAAAAATCCAAACTGAAAAGGAATTATATAATCATTTCAATTTCAATTCATACTACAAATGAAAAATACATAATACAGTGTCTGACACAAACTAGGCACTTAGTAAATATTCATTGAGTGGTTTGTTCATTGATTTCCACCCTCTTTCAGAGACAGCAAGGGACAACACAGATGGAAATCAAACATTTGCCATGCTGTATTGTGAGTGTGTGCACAGTCAGGCACAAACTAAAATCTTTGATGAACTACATGTAATAATTTCATGCTCAGTACTAGGTCACATGGAGGGACTGGATGAAGCAGTTATAATATGAGCCTAATGGTAGAAATTCCATCATCAAAGGAGTCTAATCCATAACCATTTGGATGAGAAACAGCACAGGCTACTGGAGACAGCATAGAGCCAGGCCACAGCTGGCAGCTGGCAGGTAAAAAGGCAGGTTTGCCAAGGATGAGGAGCTGTGATGTCATCCATAAGTCTGCCCTCCAGTTCTGTCATTGTATTGTGAATATACACTAGAGAATGTCACATCGGCCATGTCATACTTAATCTTATCACATGCAGAATTAAACCTTTAGTGTTATAACAAGTATATACGTATCACCCTCTCATTGTAGAATGAAACTGAGAAAAGTGAACAATTCCAGTTTACTCTAAAATTTCCAAAATGCCAAAAATTTGCATACAATTTTTATACACTGGAATGGGCAACCACTAACAGTAATCCCCTCAATAATACTTTAATCACAAAATGAAATCTCTGATTAGTCAAATTCTAAACATTTATAAAACTTCTAAACTTCATAAATGATTTCTATCCCTAATAATATCTTTGTTATTTAAAAATAACAGTTGAAACACATCTAATTGCTGATATCATTTAAAACACTTGTGAATAATAATATTTAATTTTATTTCAAACATATTCTTCCCCTAATAATTTAATGTTATAGTTCCCTAAATAGCAATCCTATAAAGGTGTAAATTATACTTATTTTATGGAGAAAGAAATTGAGTCTTAGATATATAATTTTTTTGCCCTAAGTCATACAACACCAGATGTCAAACTAATATTTTTTGTTGTTTGAAAATTATTATTTCCCCTAAAATATTTTCTGAACAGAAAAGGGGAATACTGACCAATTTTTAATATATTTATTTTTTATCCCATCATCAAGTATTTATTTCGCACCTCTTATCTTTAAGTATTGTTCTGAAGAATGAGACAGACAAGGTCCATAACCTCACACCATCATTTATTTTGTTCAGCTTTGAAACCTGCACAATTAACCTGGAAAATAAGAAGAGCAACTGTCACTACTATTTTTTGTAAACTTTTTATTGAGAACTTACTATGTGTTATTAAATGCATTACTCACTTTATACCATTTAATCTTCAAAATAACCGTTAGACCTTTTACAGATGATACACTTACCCTACAGAAATATGAAGTAGCCTCTCAGACTCCAAGCTCATGATCCTATGCATGGCCTATTTTATAGTGGGAGATGTAAATCTCAGAAAGAGTATTGTTTTATTGAAAGCAATTTTTCTTAAAAAATCCAGAACTAAAACCAAGTCTTGTAACTCCAGAATTTAATATTCAACTGATAAAAAGCTGTATTTTAAAATCCTGAAATTCAGGACTAAAGACCAAAATATACACAACAGTAAAGAAAATAAAAAGCACTGCTATGATAAATGCAAGGTAAGCAGTTACAATTTTTTATCTCAGTTGAAGGAACAGATGAAGACTTTGCTTTAACCTTCATACATGAACTTCATTGTTGAAAAGCTGACTCATGGTATAAAATTTTGGAATGAAGCAAATAAATACAAATACAGTCCTTTCAATGCCTTGCTTTCCAGTTTCAGGAAGATAGGCTATATGATCAAGAAGGAGAATGAATGGGCACTGAGTACAAGCATATAGATCACTTAACTAGCCCCATTTTCTTATTTTATTATTTCAGCCATAGTCCATTCATACTGTTAAAACAAAATCTTGAGCAAAATTTGGTTAGATCTCAGAGAGTTTATTGAATCAGTTCATGAATTGAGGAGATTCCAATCACCACAAGGAAGAGAGGAATTCTGCAGAACAAAAAGAGCAACAGGTTTTTATAGAGAGAAAAAGGAAGTATATTGCCAGGAAATTTTCATTGGTTAATGCAGACTACATTTCCTTATAAAGTTAGTGCAGGTGGTTGCTTAGCAATGAGGAAGTTAGCTGCATAAGAATAGGGTATTGATAGGTTGATTTAAATTCTGTTTTCAGGATATGCTGGCATATTTTGGGAATAGAAACTTACTTAAATTTTGGTTTTGCTGACATGGGCTTTGCACAGGCACCTCTGGTTGGGCCTACTAGATTTTGTTTATTAATACTATTGTCAAGGTCATGAACAATTTCTTCTAATGATGTATTCAAATTCATATATTTTTGAGAAAAGATATCATAATTCTCAGAAATCTCAAAAATTAAAAGATTATTGTCACTTCTTTCTTTGCTTTCATGCCTAAAAGTTTAAAGATCTTAGAGTCAGTTGGAAGATGGGAATCATCTGCTTTAAATTTTGATGCCATCTTAAAGGAATTCAAAGACTATGCTAGGATTCAAAGCTTTCCTTTGAAGTAGAAAAACCCTCATGGAGGTTAGTTTTTGTCTTGTATTGTGATCTTTCTTAAAAGTCACTAATATCTAATACTCTTTTCCATCTCACATATGAGTTTGTGCTTTATGAGGTTCAGAATTACATCTTGTACAAACCCTCTTGCATGGACTTCATCAGATGCCATCATTACATTTGGAAAAAGTAACCTTCACAAACAAAAATGAAACTGAAAATGATGCCAAAAGTAGGATTCTTTTAAAGTTATCGGGGAATAACTACCTCTTGATGTACTGAACATATTGATGAGTTGCTTCCTTGGGAATCTACAGGTTTTGGTGAAGAATTGGCTTAGCTATTCCATTTGAATCAGCTACCCACTTAGAGTTTGATGTCATATTCATTCAAATGTTTTCAAGTACCTAGAACATTGGGGTAGGTGCACTGAACAAGTTTACATTTAATTACCTCTGCTGTGTCAAGTTGTCACCCATTCCTCCTGCTGGGGAAGTCACAGACACTTTTAACAGCCATCTCCTAGCCTTCACCTACCCTCTCTCCTTTTCTATTGTGTGCTGAAGTTTCAATATTATTTTCATTCCACAGCTCATGGCAGATATTAGGTCTAATGAAGTGGCCTGGCCAAAGCTTAAACTTGAAACCAGGAACAAGCAGTTCTAGCTGCTTATCAGGGCAGGTACTCTCAGTGGCAGGCCCCCCGCCCCTGTGTTGTATAAATACACCACCCTCAGGCCGCACAGATTTATATCTCCTTTCCAACACGAAGTGGGGCATGTGGAACTACCATCTACCAACCATAACTCAAGCAATTGGTCTCCCCAGGAGACCAGCTATATTGGGATCTCTTCCCCAGCTCTTTTGAACCTTTGTGCTGTGTAAGTAATAAAGCCGTCATTTGCAAAAAGTTTCTGTTATGCCTGAGTCTGTGTTCCCACAATGCACCATATAGCAACTTGCACCACACCTCTTCTCATAGCATATACTTAGCATAACTTGCAAACTCCTGGATGCAACATGTATGGCCCTTTGTGATCTGACCCCTGCCTCCTTACCCAGCCTCATCCTTCACCACCCTTCATTTCCTCAAGTATTTCCTTTCCCCAAGCAATGGCTATAGCTGCTATTGGCAGGTGAGCACATGCACCAGCTCTCCGGCCCCTTGCCCAGTGTACATACACTCCCACTATCTGTCCCCACACTTCTTCCCTGGCCAACAGCACTTTCCTGGTCAACAAGTTGTCTCCTGTGTGCTTTCACAGAACTCTTTCTGTATCTAGATTACATCACAACTACAAGCTAATATATCGTGTTCTTATTATGTGCCAGCCACTGTGCCAAACAATTTACAAATATATCATCTTCAGAAAAATCCTTGAAAGTTGGTACTATTATTATCTCCAATTTTCAGACTCAATAACTTTAATTATATTTCCCATGGTCACATAGATATTTAGTGTTAGATGCAGGGTTGAAACCCAGGTCTGATAGAGTTCAGATTCCATGCTCTTACAAATACGCTATTTCTAAATGTCATAATGTATTGTAATGTTGGTTACAAATTCACTTCCCTAATTTTGAACATGATAATTCATCCATTAGAACATTATGGAGAGACTTTTCAAATACCTTGCTGAAGAAAAGATACACCATATCAAAAGAATTAGCTTCATCTGCCAATAAAAATGTTTTTGATAAATCATGATGGTTTCTAGTTAATACTGCTTTCTTTTTTCTAAGAGATTAGTAGCCATATGATTAATAATGAAGGATAGAATTCTGCCAAATATCATCATCATCAAAGTTTATAAGCTATGGTTTCTACAACTCACCTGACCCTCTTCTAACACCTTTCTATCTTCAACCCAGCTTTTCTTTCTTCCCTCCCTCTCTACCCATCTACCTTCCTATCTCATTTATTCTTTCTTCTTTCCTTCCTTCCTTTCTTCCTTTTTTAAAAAAAAAAATGTATTTCTGTTTTTTTAACCAGGTTGATTTACCTTTCTGACTTTTTATGATTCCTAAGAGGTTAATCATGATGTTTCATTATATAATGTGATACTATCATTAAGTGCTTTCAGAATCCTAGGATGAAATGCACCTATCTGATTTAGAGGTATTAAAAATATATATTATAGCTGAATGTGTTCTTGCATCTTTGTCCCAATCTTAAGTTTGATTCTCTTTCTTTCTGTCACTGCTTTCCTTTCCATTTGCATATCACTTTCCTTGATGTAGAAGGTAGCAATAGGAGTTGAGTCATCCTGCTGTTTTTTCTCAGCTGGTAGCATTTGTCCAGCCATCTCCCAGAATAAGCCTAACTCTTTTTGTTCAGATACTTCTTCTACATACAAATTAAAAGACCATTTTGGTTGTGATTACTATTTGGCAAGCTATGCCCCAGTCTGTTTTTTTGTTTTTGTTTTTATTTTCTTTTTCATTTCTAATACCATTGTTTCAGTTCCTAACCACATAAATTATTCAGAGAAATTAATCCACTCAAAGGGCCCAATACTTCTCACCTATTATGTTAGAAACACAGGAAAGGTCATTTCAGTTCCTGGCTACAAGGTCCAGAAGTACAGGTTAATAATATTTCAGCCTTTTTTTAACTATGCAGACCTTGTCCTAGAAGCACCAAAGGCAATATGCCTACAAGATCACTGTATTACTGTTTATAATGCCTTAGGCTTGATTCTTGGATTGCCATTTCACTGCAGAATTTATTTACCAACATAAACATGCACATCTCAAAGTCCTATCTTTATCAGGAAAGAGAGCAGCAAACCAATCTATAGAGTTCCCATCGGCTTTAAAATCAGAACACATCAGGAGTGCCTTGTTAGATGAATTTAGCAGCAGGGAAGCCTGCAGCTCATCAACTTTCTGTTCCTCAAAAGTAGGTACTTACTGTAGTCAAGAGGAATTATTCCTGAAGATTTCTGGTCATGGGGATGTTTTCATTATCTTAAAAAAAAGTCAGAACATGACCAAAAAAAGCCCTTGTATTTGTTTTCTCTGACAGTATTTCACATGATTTAAATGTCCTTTGCTCTATTCTCAGACTGTTTTAATTAGTAATATAATCAAATAAAATTCAAGGTAATAGTACTCATTATTAATTCATTAAACAAATATTTAGACAATCTGCAGTGCCCTGTAGGTACATACAAGACATGTAGGCCTCTGCCTGCAAGGAGGTGCCAACACAGAGGTAGATAAAGACATGTAAATTGGTATGATGAGGATTTTGCATGACAGACTAGAGAAGGGACAGCTAGCATTTCAGAAGATTTCATAGCAGAAGGATATAGGGGAATAGAAGGAAACTCACTGTTTTGGGGTACATAATATGTTCTAGATCCAGATTAAAACTTAACAAATGGCATAACCTTCAACACTTCCTTTTATGTGGATAGGTCCCACACCCTACCTCCCCATTTTTAGATGAGGAGAAGGCTCAACAGGTTAAGTAACATCAACATCTTGTGAATAGTAGACCTGATACTCAAAATCAATTTGATTCCAAAGTGTTTATACATTCCCCTATATTAATGTTGTCTCCCAGGGAACATTGGAGCTATAGCATAAGGGATTACTGTGCAACTTTTTAAGGATATACCTCAAAGGAGTTGTCTATGAAGAGAATAAAGAAGAGGACATTCTTGGGAGAGGAACCAACATGATAAAAAGAAAGTATGTTATCACCACCAAGGATTGTGCGAATATAGTGGAGGAGGAAGCTTCATGAATTAGTCTCTCCACCAGAACAACTATTAAACAAGCAGAAACTTGTCTAAATCAACTATTTTGGAACTCCAGAGTCTACTAGAACACTGTGTAGCACCCAGGGAAGAGAAAGAAGAGGCTGTTAATTTGAGGTAAATACCAGTGAAGTTCACTCTGTGCAGTGGCTACCACTGCCCATCCCCCAGCCTCACAGCAAGCAGTGGTGAGGCCCTCAACCCTGGCTCCTGGTAAGCTTGTGAGTGCCATGGTGGGATATAAAGACCTAGTTCCCCAAGATCCAGGGATGTGCAGTGTGATTGCTGATCAATGCTTTTGATAAGCCATGTCAGATCACCAACAGCCCAGTAGCTATGAGGGTGACCATTTTCCAACCCATCTTAGGCAAAATCAGCAGAGGAGTCTTAAACACAGTACACTTCCTCAAAACTATGGAAAACAGTTAAAAGGCTGCATTTACTGGGCAAGTGCCAAATTAAGAAAACACAGCTTCAAAAAGCCATTAGGAAAAGCTCCTGGAAGACTTGCTGGCCCCTCCCTCATCCCCTCACCAGGGCAGCATGGAGCCAGCTGGTGCTCCCCTTTTGGGTCTCTGGTCTCATTCTGGCTGGGAAAGACTGAACTAGGAAACTCCACTCAGGCTTGCACCCCCTTACCAGAAGTTGTCCTCCAGGCAAAAGGAGCTTGGGGCAGCTAAAGCAGTATAATATTTCTGTGCTTTAAGTCCTCTGATGGAGCATCCTGAAGAGGGAGAAGGTCTGTTTCCTAGGGAGTATATGAGGCATACAAATCCCTGTAAACAGGGAATGCCTAATACCACTAGCAAGCACAAGCCTAGGACAAGAAAAGACAGGCCCAGAAAAGACAGAGAGGACCCTGAACTTTGCATTTGCCTGATGCTGACCTTCTTGATAAGAGGGCTGAACCCTGAAGAGAGCACTAGTCATTGCAAAGCCAATCTGCAAAGACTGTGAAAGGTGTTTTTGAATTGGTTTGTTTCATTTTGCTAGTTTCTTGTACTCAAGAAAATATCTGTCATGTTCAATGATTCAATACAAACTCAAGAAATAGACAGCTCGGAGACTAATTCCCAGAGTTAATATTTTAAAAAATTAAAATGTACAGTGTGAAACAAAAGATTACAAGACAAACAAAGAAACAGAATATGAAGACCCATCCAAAAGAAGAGGATAAAAATCCAGAAAACATCAATGAAGAAGACCAGTTTGTGGGTATAACCAGGCACAGACTTTTAAAAAGTGATCTTCAGTATGCTCAAGGAGATGAAGGAAAATACAGAAAAGGACAAAAGGATATCAGTAAAAAATGAATGAACAATAGAAAATCTCAAGAAAGAGATCTACCGGAGTTGAAGACCAGAAAAACTGAAATGAAATATTCCCAGGAGGGTTTCAACAGCAGATTGGAGCTGGCAGAAGAAAAAATCAGTGAATTCAAAGACAAGACAATTGCAATGACTCAGGCTGAGGAGAAAAAAGAAAAAAGAATTAGAAAAACAGAAAATATCCTGAGACCTGTAGGACTCCATCAAATGTTCCAATGTACACACTTTAGGAGCCCCAGAGGAGAAGAAAGAGAGAAAGGGGCAGAAGGAATATTAAAAGAAATAATGACAGAAAACTTCCCAAACTTAGCAAAAGACATGAATATGCACATCCAAGAAGCCTGAAAAACGCCCAACAGGATAAACTCAAAGAGAAATATACCCTAACACATAGTGGTAAAATTGTCAAATGCAAAGGAAAAGGCAAGAATTCTGAACTCTGCAAGAGAAAAGCAACTTGTTCTGTACAATGGAGTCCCAATCAGATTGTGCCAATTTCTCATCAGAAACCATGGAGGCAGGAAAGCAGTGGGATTAAATGCTTAAGTGTGGAAAGAATTGCCAGCAAAAATTTATAACTGGTGAGACTTTCCTTAAAAAATGAGAGAGAGATTAAGAAATTCCCAGATAAACAAAATCTGAGGGAATTCATTACCACTCAGCCTGCCCTATAAGCAAGGTTAAAGGGAGTCCTTCAGACTGAAAGGAAAAGGACACTGGAAAGTAGATCAAAGCAGCATAGAGAGATAAATGCTTTCTGTAAAGGCAATCATACAGGAATTATAAATGCCAGTACTAATATATTGTACTTTTTGGTATGTAACAACACTTCTTGCTTCTTGCAGATGGCAAAATGCAAATGCATAAAAAGTAATGGCAAATCTATGCTTTTTGACATAAAATGTATGAAGATATAAATATAAGGTGTGGGACAGAGGGATATAAAAACAGTGTATGTGCATTCTATTGATGTTAAGTTGTATTAAATCAAATATGAGTATTATATATTTAGGACATTAAATGTTAACCCCATGGTAAACACAAAAAAATATATAAGAAAATATATCCAGAAAAAAGTAAGAAGGGACTCAATTTGGTTCAATACAATAAATAAAATAAATATGAAAGCAGGCATTAACAGAAGAATTGAAGGTCAAAAAAGATATGATCTACAAAGGCTAAACAGCAAAATGGCAAAAGAAATACCTACACTATCAGTAGTTACTTTAAATATTAATGGATTAAACTCTCCAGTCAAAAGGCAGAGATTGGCAAGATGGATAAGAAAGCATGCATGAGTCAACTATAGGCTGTTTATAAGAGACTCACCTTAAATTGAAAGACATAAATAAGTTGAAAGTGAAAGGATGAGAAAAAAATATTCCATGCACATAGTAATCAAAAGAGAGCTGGGGTAGTTATACTTATGTCAAATAAAATAGACTATAAGACAAGATCTTTTATAAGGGACAAGGAAGGTCATTATATACTGATAATGGGGTCAATTCAATAAGAAGATATAACAAATACACACACACACACACACACTTAACAGCCAAGCCCCAAATGTATGATGCAAATATCAACAGATTGGAAGGGAGAAATAGATGGTATTGTATGAATAGTAGGAGATTTTAATATGCCAATTTCAGTAATGGATAGAACATCTAGACAGAAGATCAATAAGAAAATACAAGACTTGAATGATAACCTAAAGCAAATAGACCTAACAAACATATATAGAACACTTGACCCCAAAGCAGCAGAATACACATTCTTTTCTAGTTATAAATGGATCATTCTCCAGAATGGATAATATGTTAAGGTCACAAAACAAGTCTCAATAAATTTTAAAGGATTTAAATCAAACAGTGTATCTTCTCAGATCACAATTGAATGAAGCTATAAATCAATAACAGAGGGAGACACTGAAAATTCATACATATGTGGAAATTAAAGAACACACTCCTAAACAACCAACAGGTCAAAGAAGAAATCACAAGGAAAATTAGGAAATATACTGAGACAAATGAAAATGAAAACACAACATACCAAAACTTACAGGATGCATCAACAGGAGTGCTAAGAGGAAAACTTCTATCGCTAAATGCTTTCATTAAAAAAGAAGAAATCCCAATCAGAGACTTAACTTGAAAACTGGAGGATGTAAAAAACAAAAAGCAGACTAAACCCAAAGCAAACAGAAGAAATAAAGATTAGAGTGGAGATCAATGAAATTGAGAAATTTTTAAAATAGAAGGAATGCAATGAAAAGTAGGTTCTTTGAAAGGATCAATAAAATTGACAAACCTTTAGCTAGACTGACAAAAAAAGAGGATACAAATAACTAAAATCAGAAATAAAAAAGGAGTCATTACTACTTAACCCACTGAAATAAAAAGGTTTAAAAGAGGATATTATGAACAAATGTATACAAAAAATTAGATAACCTAGATGAAATGGGCAAATTCCTAGAAACACACAAACTACCACACTGACTCAAGAAGAAATAGAAGATCTCAACAGACCAATAACAAGGAAAGAGATTGAATAATAATCAAAAACCTCCTAAGGAAGAAAATCCTGGGACAAGATGGCTTCACTGGGGAATTTTACCCAAAGTTCCAATAAGAATTAACCCCAATTCTGCTCAAACTTTTCAAGGGAATTAAAATGGAGGGAAAACTCCTTAACGCATTCTATCAACATCACCATCATACCAAAGCCAGATAAAGATAACACAAGAAAATAAATTACAAACCATATCTCTTATGATTACAGATGCAAAAATTGTCAACAAAACACTAAGAAACAGAATACAACAGATCATTAAAAGTATTATAGACCATGATCTAGTAGGATTTACCCAACACATGCAAGAGTGGTTCAACATAAGAAAGTCAATTAATGTAATACAGCACATTAATAGAATAAAGAGGGGGAAAATGTGATCATCTCAATTGGCACAGAAAAGGCACTTGACAAAAATTCAGCACCTCCTTTGATAAAAAAAAACACTCAGAAAACTAGGAGTTGAAGGAATCTTCCTCAACATGGGTAAAGGGAAGCAATAAAAACCCTCAGCTAACATTATGTTTATTCTAATGAAAACTTTCTCTCAGAGATCAGGAAGAAGACAAGGATGCCCACTGTCAACAGTGTTATTCTACATTTTACTGGAGGTTCTTGCCAGAGCAATTAGTCAAGAAAAAGAAATAAAAGGCATCCGAATTGCAAACGAAAAAGTAAAACTTTCCCTATTTGCAGATGACATAATCCCATATACAGATCCTGAAAAATCCACAGCAAAGCTACTACCTAATAAATTAATTAAGCAAAATGGCAGGGTACAAGATCAATATCCTGAAATCAGTAGTGTTTCTATACAATGAACAATCTGAAGAATGAATAAAGAAAAATTCCATTTACAATAACAACTAAAAGAATAAAATATCTAGGAATAAATCTAACCAAGAATGTAAAGGACTTGTACACAGAAAACTACAATACATTGCCAAAATAAATGAAAGAAGACCTAAATAAATGGAAGGACATTCTATGTTCTTGGGTCAAAAGACCAAATATTGTTAAGATGTCAATACTACTCAAAGCAATTTACAGATTCAATGCAGTACAAATCAAAATTCCAACAACTTTCTTTGAAGAAATGGAAAAGCCAATATCCAAATTATTCGGAAGGGAAAGGGGACCTGAACAGCCAAAACCATCTTGAAAAAGAAAAGTGATGTTGGAGGTCTCACACTTCCCAATCTTAAAACTTATTACAAAGCCACAGTAATCTAAACAGCATGGTACTAGTGCAAGGACAGGCCTATAGACCAAAGTAATTTAATTGAGAGTTCAGAAATCAGTGCTCACATTTATGCCCAACTGATTTTTTTTTAATTTCTGTTGAGACTGTTCACATACCATACAATTATCCAAAGATCCAAAGTGTACAATCAGTTGCCCCCGGTACTCTCATACAGCTGTGCATCCATCACCACAATTAATTTTTGTTCAATTTTTTGAACCTTTTCATTACTCCAGACAAGAAATAAAGCAAAAGATGAGAAAAGAAAGAAAAGGAAGCTTGAATCCTCCCATATCCCTAACCAACCCCCCTTAACTGTTGACTCATAGTGTTGGTATAGTACATTTGTTACTGTTTATTAAAGAACATTGAAATACTATTAACTGTAGTATATAGTTTGCAATAGATATATATTTTTTCCCTACATGCCTCTCTATTATTAACTTCTAGTTGTAGTGTCATACATTTGTTCTGGTTCATGGAAGAGATTTCTAATATTTGTACAGTTAATCATGGACACTGCCCACGATAGGATTCAGTTTTATACATTCCCATCTTTGGACCTCCAACTTTCCTTCTGATGATATATATGGCTCTGAGCTTCCCCTTTCTACCTCATTCACACACCATTCAGCACTGTTGGTTATTCTCACATCTTGCTACCAACACCTCTGCTCATTTCCAAGCATTTAAGTTCATCCTAGTTGAACATTCTGCTCATATTAAGCAATCGCTCCCCAATCTTTAGCCTCGTCCTATATCTTGGTACCTTATATTTCATGTCTATGAGTTTACATATTATAATTAGTTCCTATCAGTGAGACCCTGCCATATTTGTCCTTATGTGTCTGGCTTATTTCACTCAGTATACTGCCCTCAAAGTTTTGTCATCAACCCATTTTTTTTTTTTTAGATGGTTTTGTTCACATGCCATACATTCCATCCTAAGTAAACAATCGATGGTTCTCTGTATGGTCACATATTTATGTGTTCACCACCTTCACCACTATCTATATAAGGGCATCTACATTTTTCCACAAGGCAGGAGGGAGAGTCAAAGAAGGTAGAGAGGCAAAAGAAAAAGAAAAAAGAAAGAGGAAAAAAAAATGACAGCTAGGAAGCAGCAAAAGGAAAGATAACCTTAAATCAAAGAGTAAAGAGTTAGACAACACCACCAATGTCAAGTGTCTAAAATGCCTCTCCTATCCCCCACTCTTATCTGCATTTACCTTGGTATATCGCCTTTGCTACATTAAAGGAAGCATAATACAATGATTCTGTTAGTTACAGTCCCTAGTTTACATTCATTGTATCCCTCCCCCAATGCCTCCCAATTTTTAACATCTTGCAAGGTTGACATTTGCTTGTTCTCCCTCATGAAAGAACATATTTGTAGATTTTATCATAATTGTTGAACACTCTAGATTTCACCAAGTTACACAGTCCCAGTCTTTTATCTTTCCTCCTTTCTTGTGGTGTCTCACATGCTCCCAATCTTCCTCTCTCAACTGTATTCATAGTTATCTTTGTTCAGTGTACTTACATTGCTGTGCTACCATCTCCCAAAATTGTGTTCCAAACCTCACACTCCCATCTTCTCCTATCACTCTGTAGTGCTCCCTTTAGTATTTCCTGTGGGGCGGGTGTCTTGTTCACAAAGTCTCTCATTGTCTGTTTGTCAGAAAATACTTTGAGCTCTCCCTCATATTTGAAGGACAGCTTTGCTGGATATAGGATTCTTGCTTGGTGGTTTTTCTCTTTCAGTGTCTTAAATATATCACACCACTTCTTTCTTGCCTCCATGGTTTCTGCTGAGAGATCCACACACAGTCTTATTAAGCTTCCTTTGTATGTAATGTATTGTTTTTCTCTTGCTGCTTTCAGGATTCTCTCTTTGTTTTTGACATTTGATAATCTGATTATTAAGTGTCTTGGCATAGGCCTATTCAGATCTATTCTTTTGGAGTACACTGCACTTCTTGGTTCTGTAATTTTATGTCTTTCATAAGAGATGGGAAATATTCATTGATTATTTCCTCTATTATTTCTTCTGCCCCCTTTCCCTTCTATTCTCCTTCTGGGACAGCAATGATACATACATTCTTGTACTTTGTTTCATGCTTAAGTTCCTGGAGATGTTGTTCATATTTTTTCATTCTTTTCTCCATCTGCTCCTTTGCGTGTAGGCTTTCAGGTGTTTTGTTCTCCAGTTCCTGAGTGTTTTCTTCTGCCTCTTGAGATCTGCTGTTGTATGTTTCCATTGTCTCTTTCATCTCTTGTGTTGGGCCTTTCATTTCCATAGATTTTGCTAGTTGTTTTTTTGAACTTTCAATTTCTGCCTTATGTATGCCCAGTGTTTTCTTTATACCCTTTATCTCTTTTGCCAAATCTTCTCTAAACTTTTTGAATTGATTTAGCATTAGTTGTTTAAATTCCTGTATCTCAGTTGAAGTGTATGTTTGTTCCTCTGACTGGGCCATAACTTCATTTTTCTTAGTGTAGGTTGTAGTTTTCTGTTGTCTAGGCATCTGACTTCCTAGACCACCCCAATCAGGTTTTCCCAGACAAGAACAGGTTCAGGTCACAGAAGGAGAAAATATTCAGTATCCGGTTTCCCTGATGGTTTTTCTTAGAGGATTGACACACCCTGTGCTTTTCTGCCTGGCAGGTGTACCTGTCAGCCTGTCACTGGCTGGTTTAAGAGGATGTGGCCTGTGGCTGTCATCCCCCAGGCTTTGGGGTCTGGTTCCAGTAAGGCAGGCAGTGGAGCTGGGCCCCTCCCTTTCCTCTTGGGAAGCTGTGCCCCCTCCAGAGAGGTCATCTGCATATCAATAAGTTCTTTGTTTCTCTGACTTTGCTGGTCAAAGTGCTGCGATTTTAAAATCGCTGAGGCTTTCTTCACTGCAAAGCACTGCAGGTGAAAAATGGCTGAGGCTTTCTCCACAGAGAGAGAAAGGAACAGAAAGCTCCAGATTCACCCGTCGACCAGAGAGCACCTGATCCTGTGTTCCCTGTCTTGAGACAGATATGTCCCCTGACTCTCCCAAGGTCAGTTGTCACCAAAAGCCTCTGTCTGCTTGGGATTCGCTGTCTGTATTGAGCAGTTAACATTAAAACCCCAGGTGGAGCTGGGCTGAGAGAGTGCTGCTCTCTAGCACGGCGAGGCTTCCATGAGGGAGGGGCTCTCGGCTCTCAGCTCTCAGCTCTTGGCGCTGGTCCAGAGTTTTTACTTACAGATTTTATGCTGCAGTCTCGAGCATTCCTCCCAAGTCAGGTTGGTGGGTGATGAGTGGTGAGTCATGTTTGCTCCCCACAGTTATTCCAGGTTATTTACTAGTTTTTTGGTTGTTTATGAATTGTTCCAGGGGGGACTAACAGTCTTCCACTCCTCTCTATGCCGCCATCTTAGCTCCTCCTGCCCAACTGATTTTTGACAAGGGTACCAGGTTCACTCAATTGGGAAAGAATAGTCTCCTCAACAAATGGTGCTCAGGAAACTGATGTCTATGTGCAAAAGAATGAAGATAGACCCCTACCTCACACCTTATATAAAAATCAACTCCAAATGAATCATAGACCTAAATATAAGAACCAGAAATATAAAACTCCTTGAAGAAAACATGACCTGTGTTAGACAATTGTTTCTTAGACTTTACACTAAAAATGGCTATTTGAGAAAAACAAAAAATTATGAGTATAGGAGAGAATGTGGAGAAATGAAAACACTCATTAAGTGTTAGTAGGAATGTAAAATCATGCAGCTGCTATGGAAAACAGTTTACTGGTTCTTCAGAAAGTTAAGTATAGAATTACCATATAACCTGGCAATCCCACTTCTAGATATATACTCAAAAGAATTGAAAGCAGTGACTCAAACAGATATTTGCACACTGATGTTCATAGCAGCATTATTCACAATTACCAAAAGATGGAAGAAACTGAATTGTCCATCAGTTGATGAATAGATAAACAAAATGTGGTATATACATACAATGGAATATTATTCAGCTGTAAGAAGAAATAAAGTTACGATACATGTGAAAACATGGATGAATCTTGAAGATGTCATGTTGACTGAAATAAATCAGACACAAAAGGACAAATATTGTATATTATTGATAGAAAATCATTAGAATAAGCAAATTCATAGAATCAGAAATTAGAATAGAGGTTACCAGGGTCCAGGGTGGAGTTAAGGAAAGGGGATTTAATGCATATATTATAAAGAGTTTCTTTGGGGGATGATAGAAACATTTTGGTATAAATGGTGGTGATGGCAGCACAACATTGTGAATAATCCACAGCAGTTAATTATATATTTGAATGTGATTAAAAGGATACATTTTAGATTTTATATATGTTACTCGAAAAAATGTTTTTTAAAAAATCCATAAGACAGTACAACATAAACAGTTATCCCTAAAGTAAATCATGGAACTATAGTTAATGGTACAATTATAAAAATATTCTTTCATCAGTTGTAACAAATGTACCACACTAATGAAAGGTGTTAATAATAGGGTGGTAAATGGGAACTCTGTATTTCATGCATGATTATTCTGTAATCCTACGTCTCTAATAAAAAAAAAGAAAGGTATGTATTGAGGATTGAATCATATTCCCCATAAAAGAAGTGTTCATGTCTCAACCTCTAGTCCCGTGAATATGAACCAATTTGTAAATAGATTTGAAGACGTTGTTAGTTAAGGTGTGCCCAAATTGAATGAGAGTTGGTCTTAATCCAATATGGCTGAAGTCATAAGCAAAGGAAATTGGACACAGAGAAAGCCAAGTTGAAATTTTAAGGATACATTTCCACAATTCTGATGTATAATTATAATGACAAATAATGTCATTTTTATGTACCAGGTACTTTCTAAAATCTAAGTATATATTAATTTACTTTTTAAGGCTCTTATAAAGTAGATAGTATTATTAACTACACCTTAAAGATGAGGAAGTGTACACCTAGTAAATTAAGTTATTTTCCCATGGCTAAACGACTAGGAAGTTGTAGGGCTGTGATTTGAATGTAGACAATCTGATTGTATCCACTGCACAATAATGTTGCCTCAATATTGGTCACCAATGAATGTACCATAAGGATCAAATGGTTATTCATTTCATAAAAGAAATAAAGTAAAATGAGACTCCTATAAAAATTTGTAAGACTAAACAGATGTCAGAGTGACTTGGCTCTATAATCTCCCATTTAATCTACTATGATGGTTCATTTAAACTGTATGTTGCTAAGCAAAGGCTACTCATTATCTCACTACTCCACTTTTTCTCTCCTTGGAGTTTTGCTTCATAGAGTAATCTTCCTTTAATATGCACATATAGAAATATAATCATTCAACAGTTCAGACTGTAGAGCATTTCAGCTCTACAAGGCCTTTATTTCTTTGAGTAAGATACAGATGTCATCAAGAATTAAAAGGTCTAAGTTTTTGCTTCTGTTACAGAGTTATAATCTCCTAATACCAAACTTCATGCACTTCTGTAGGTAATAGCTACAAATTCTGAGGAAACAAACCAACCAAACAAAACATTCTAAACTCTGGAAAGCAAATAAAAGTGGGTGGATTGTAAAGGGGAGTTGAAAATTAAGGAAGCCACTGGTTTGGAGTGTCCTGTTTTAACAACTTTTCCCTGAGAGCAGTCAAATTTTATGACATTAAGGGGAGCAGCTAAAACTCTAATAGAAACCCAGCAGCTTTCTGACTGGGGTAAAAATAGGAATAAGCATGGGCAACCAGAGCAATAAGAGAGTGAGGAGGAAACTAGGAAAGAGCCAGTGATTAGAGTTGCTGTGACTGAGTTTACAGTTTGAATACAATCAAATTAATTGCTTGTTAAAGTCAAAAAGTAGCACACTTTGAAGCAATATAATAGAATGCAGAGGCACCAATACATAAAGTGCTGAACATCAAGTATAGTATGGATAGTATTAAGGATATTCTAAGTGGAAAGAGTTAGGAAAATGTGCATTATTCTCAAGCAAAAAGAAAATAAATGGAAGCAAGATGATCCAGATGTTGAAATCATCAGGCAAAGACTTTATAGCAGCTATTATAAGTGTGCTCATTGAGGTAAAGGAATATATGGTTGTAATGAATGAAAAGTAGGAAATTTTAGCATAGAAATGAAAAATGTAAAATAAAGCTAATGATAGTTTTATAATTGAAAAATATAATAACTGAAATAAAAATTTCACTGTATGATTTAATACTAAAACTGGAGAGACAAAGGAAAGAATTAGTGAGCTTGAAGATAGATTAATAGAAATTACTGAATCTTAAGAAGAGAGAGGGAAAAAGTTGTAAAAATTTACTAAAGACTCAGAAACACAGAAAATGAAAATATATAAAATAACGGTAATTGGAGTCACAGAAAAAAACAGAATGAAGCAGAAAACATTTGGAGAAATAATGGCTGAAAACTTTAGTGAAAGACATATGCTTACAGATTTAAGAAGCTCAGAAACCCCATAAAGGGAAAACTATGCCTAGATAAATCATAGTCAAGATGTTGAAAGCAAAAGTTAAATATAACATCTTGAAGGCAGCAAAATAAAAACGACACATTACATAAAGGGAAACACCAAATCAATGAATATTCTATACAGAGGAAGAACAATTCAGTGACTACTGACTTCTCAGAAACCATCAAGGCAAGAAGACAGTGGAACATTTTTGAAGTGCTAAAAGGGAAATAAAAACAACTATCAACTGAGAATTTTATATCTAGCAAAAATTTATTTCAAGGATAATGGCTAAAAAAGGCTTTTTTCAGATAAAGGAAATCTAAAAGAATATATTGGTCCCAGACCCACACTAAGAGAAATACTAAAGGAATTTCTTAAGGTTAAAGGGAAATAATACCAGAAGGAAACTCAGATCTTCAGAAATGAGTGATGATTTTTTGAAATGGTAAATACATGGAAAATATTGAAAATTATTTTCCTCTGAAATTTTTAAAATAAAAATTATAATATCTGATGAGATTTATATTATATGGAGGCAATTCATATGGCAACAATGGCTTGAAGGACAACAGATAGTTATAAAATTCTTCATTTTATGTGAAGTGAAACAATATGAACTTGTTTGGATATACAATTTAAGATGTATATCCTAGCACAATCACTAAAAAGAAGCCAAGAGTTATGGGTAAAAATTCAATAGACAAAGTTATATAGAATACAAAAACAATTGAAATATAATCCAAAAGAAGGAATAAAAGGGAGAATACAGAAACAAAAATCAGAGAGGACAAACATAAAGTAGAGAAAATGGTACACATAAATCCAGATCAATAATTATATTAAACATTAAAATATCTCAAATATATTTATTAATTAATTACAAATGAAAAATAACTTTACATTGGAGAAACCCAGCAGACACTAACTTAATCTAAGTGAAAGTTTACATTACCAGTTATAAGACATATCAATGCCATGTACCCTTGATGTGATATACTACAAAGGACACATTGCTTCTACAGTGTTGTTTCCAAAATGCATAACCTCAATTTAGTAATGAAAAACATCTCAAATGCAAATTGAGGAGCCTTTTACAAATGAGTTTACTAGAACGTTTCAAAAATGAATACATTATCAGAGACAAGGAAAGAATAAAATCTGTCACAGATAAGAGTAGACTAAGAGTGTATAACAACATACTAAATGCAATGTAGGATCGTTAGCTAGATCCCGAAATAGCAAAAGACATCAGTGGTAAAACTGCTGAGATCCAATAAAATCTATTATGTGGTTGAGAATTGTATCAATGTTCAATTCTTAGTTTTTATTATATTATGGTATATAATACATTAACATTAGAGGAAACTAGGTGAAAAGTACATGGGAAATCTCTGATCTGCTTTTGCCACATTTCTGTAAATCTAAAATTATTCAGAAATCAAAGTTCAAAAATTGTTCTAACAAAAGGCAGAGATTATCAGAATGGGTTAAAAAGAAAGACTCAACTCCATGCTATCTACAGGAAACACTTGAAAGAAATTCATAGGTTAAAAGTAGATGAATGGAAAAGTACATGTGCCAATAATTGACATAAGTGACAGTAGAAACTATATCGATATCAGGTTAAAGAGACTTAAAGAAAAAGAGCAGTACCAGAGATAAAGAGTAACATTTCATAGTGGTAAAAGGATCAATTCCTCCGGAAGACCTAACAATAAAAAATCATACCAATCATTGTTAGTTGATTATAAATTAATACAGCCTCAAAATAAATATATTTATCAATATCTCAGTATACAATATTAATATACTAAACTCAATATATTTTTATACACCATCAGCAAACAATTGGAAAATGAAATTTTAAGAAATTAATTTATAATCAATACTATATAACATAAAATACTTAGGAATAGTTCTAACAATATATGTGCAAGATCTCATCTCAGAAATATAGAAAATTGCTGAAAGAAATTAAATAAACAAAAAGATACACCATGTTCATGGGCAAGAAGTTTCAATATTTTTAAGATGTCCATTCTCAACAAATTGATCTATAATTAAACATAATCCCAGTGAAAATTCTTACTAGAAATTGACAAGCTTCATACTAGAAATTGATTCTAAAATGTAGCTTCACAGTAGCTTAGGCGGGATTGAAAGTCAGAATTTTCATGAAGACTGTCAAAAGATGAGAAAAGTCCATCAGTGATGGGAGAATGAGAAATGACACCAATGTATATCGAATGATAATGACTGGACACAAAAAATTCAGCACTGAACCTTCAAAGAATAATCACTGGGCATTCCTTTTCCACAAAGATCCAACCATTTGCACTATGGGCTTGATAGCTCAAGGGAATGCCACACTAGACCTGAAAGCCCGGTTCTGCTTTGTTTTGCATATCCTTTATTATGTATCTCTTGCTATGTGTTGCCTCCAGCAAACAGGTTCTTACAGGTAGCCAAATTTCACAGGAATTTCAGAGATTATTTTTTCTGCAGTTGTTCAAAGTTCAAAAGTTCAAGTCTTATTCAGTTAAAACATTTAGTCCTTACTATTATTATTCCCACTCTGCTATTGAGCATGTCTGATTTCCCTCTTTAGTAGAGAGACCAGAAAATCAGCCCAGGTTTAGCACATCTGCAAGTCTGAATCGACCAGAGGGAGGGGCTGCCACTGGCAGTTACTGATGTCTCCATGACCAGAAGTGTGGCCAAGAAATCAAGAGTGGAGTAAATAAAGATGTCCGTAAACCAGACAAGAGAGTAAAACCGGGTCACCACAACAAAGAGAATATCCGTTAGCAGGAAGGAGCTGAAATCTAAAGCCATGGAATGAGAGAATGTGTGATTAGATAGAGATTCCTTTGAGCACAATCCTAGATCAGTACCTAAAATTGGAGCTGTCACCTCTAGCATGATGCAAGGTGGTTTGTCAGCAACACTGACAGGGCAGGCAGTAGAGATCATGCAGCACTGAGAATGACAGAGGTCCCCTTCTCTTCAGCATGCATAAATGCCAGCTATAGCCAGTGCTTTCTCTGTGCCCTCTGTGTGCCTGCCCCGCACATCTCTGCTTTTTGGTTGTGGTGGTGGGACATTAGGGATATAGAAATTGTTTTGGCTTTTAGTTGAAAAAAGAACTACCCCCCACCCCACCCCATGACACAGGTATCATTATGATATTTCTTTGCTGCTCCATCAACCATTCTCCACAACTACGGTAGAAAAGAGTTGTATCATTTATTTCTTGCCTTCTTTTTGGAGACTTCACAATGATTCTGTAAGGCTCTGCTGGTGTTAACAAAACACTCCTTAAAAAGTGCCTGGGAAACTATTTTTGAAATATGAAGTTACTTCAAGTTTAAAGACACTATGCACTTTGTTTCTTTCTGGGTGCCATGATAATTAGCATAATCATTAGTATAAGGAGCAGAAAACACAGCCGAAATTTTCCTTTTCATTTTCCAGTCTTTATCTCACCTCATATATCCCACCTCAAAGCATAAAAGAAGGGAAGTAATGAAATAACAGAGTTTGGTCCCAGGAGTTGAGTTCTCATACCTGATTGTTCACTTAGTAGATAAGTGACTTTGAACAAGCTTCTCTGTATCCTTATCTGAACAGGAGATAATAATATCCAATCTATCTACCTCACAGTATTCATATAAGGATAACAGAAAGTAGATATGAATACACTTTGAAAAATTACAAATAGAATAAGATATTATAAAATGATCTTTTAAATGGTAACACATGGTGAATTTGGCATGGTTCATGCTCCTTATATAAGACCTTACTAGATACAACATGAGTGTTGCTCAGATGTTTAGCTTATTCTAAAATTACTTATTAGATAGCATCTACCCCCTGATTGTTAGCATTATTTTTAAACATACACCCCCCAAAATGTAAATTTATCTCAAGTATGATTTTTCTTTACATGAAGAAAATAATATATTTACCTTATCTGCTCTAAAGTTTTATTTAATTGTTTTTTAACATACTATACAATAAACTGATTTTAAATGTAAAAAGCAAGGACGAATTAAATAGGAGATATTGAACTATGAGAGTTACCATTTGAGGCTGTTTGTTGGTTTCTGCCATTATATAGTGAGCCAGTACTGTAACGGCCATGTTGCTCTTGTGTCACTATTTTAGAGGATTTAAACAGACAGAAAGATTTAAATCAATATAATTACTAAACCAAGGTTCAAAGAAAACACTTCTTGTGCCTCTCAGGACATTTCAGTTGGTGCATACCTGAGGAGATGATGGAATGAGGTCAGCTTTGCCGAGCGGCTAAACTTTCCTTGGCCCTGTACCTTCTGTTTGTGTTTTGCAAATTCTTTGATTGGTTTCAGGAGAGATGAAGGGAGCAAGAGAGATAGGAAAGAGGACACTTCTTATTCCTTTTGTCAACAACTTGATTAAGAAGAATTTAGTAGGCATAATATTTTGTGATTAATTTTATTCCATTTATGATAGTCATGTTCCTAATTTGTCTTGAGCGCATTTGAATAAAAACATTCCATGGCAATTTTCATTCTACGTTCTTCTGCCTTCCACAATCTCTTCTTTTCTTCTCACCCAAATTAATGTTAGTGGGAGCTCTGTGTGTTTGGGTCAGCACTGCCCTGGGTCTAGAAGCACCTGGATCTGAACTCTAATGGTGCCCTTTAATAGGTGTGTGACCTTGGGAAAGTCATTTATCCTTTATGGGAGAAAGAAAAATGATGTTACATGTGCCAGTGTCAAAGATCCCTTCTGGTTCTAAATAGAATTAGCCTTTTTTTTTTTGTTTCTATCAACAAGTTGTGATGATTCTCTTCTGTGAACACGGATACCCCTCACATTGTGTCAGTTAACATGTATCATAGGAGCAGTTTTTGGGTCGCAGGATATGTAGTTAAAATACAGCTGAGTGCCCATGGAGGGGTAAACTAGTAGAAAAATTGAAGACTCAATATTTCTATGGAAAAACACTTAGTAATGACATTAAAATTGTCACAAAAAAGTCACTTTATTGGGATGAAAAACTTGTCTTTCAAATATTAAATATGCATGTGTCTGATCAGTGATTTATCATCAAGAATTGGAGGTTCAATATAATAGTCTCTATAAAATAAAGAAAATTTTAATACTACAAATAAGTCACCAAATCCAACACACCATTTGTTCTAGAAACCCTACTTTAGCTCACTGATACATATTTTCTGGAATTTAGCTTAACAAGAAGATCAATGAAGTATCAGGTAGCCTTCAAATGATTCAATCAAGAGAACCTCATAAAGCAGAGATTTTCTGGGGTGTGGAGGTTTCCATGTGACTCACCAACAGATTATAGGGCTTTTCTATAGGTTAAAAATGTGTAGTTATGTTACCCTAGCAGCTGCAAAAATAGAATATCACATACCACAGCCAAATACTATGGTGCATTGTCATCTTCCCCCTATTGCCTTTTCCCTGCTTTCCATTTAGTTGTGGCTGGCTTTCTAGAGATCTTCAACTTGAGAAAGGTTAGACAGCAGACTGCTGGAGCAGTTTGTGAGCATCAGCAGATTCAGCTTGTAATTTCATTGATCTATATGGGCTTGCTATTTGCAAACCAGCTGCTGTGCTGTTTCCCCACAGCTACTGATCTCAGTAGCATTGATTTTTTTCCCCCTTACATTAACATAGCATTACTTCTTTAATGGGCAATAAATGACTGGATGTAAATACAATCAGAGCTGCAACAAAAAAGGACAACATGAGACTCATTTTTATTTAAGGGATCCTTTCCATTAATATTTGCCATAAAAATTATAACACAAATTATTGACGAAAGTAATGCAATTTTGATTTTAGTGCATTTTGTTCTTCTGTAGATATGTGGTGTCTGCCAAGTGGTCTTCTTTTCCTAATACATTAGGCAAAACAATGCAATAACGGCACTTTTATGGATACTGTAAATTTGCACCATTACCTTAGTACAACTAAATTCTATTCCTGAAAGAAAGCAGAAAGCAGTACAAAGGTTTACACTTAACTCTGCACAGACTGAAAATGAAGGCATTTCAGATTCTATCAGATTCTGATAGGTGGCTAGAGGACACCTTTAAGAAATTGGTTGATTTCAATACAATTAGAAAAATTTGAATAATTTTCGATATTAAAGAACTTAGTCTATATCAACATTTTAAAATAAAACATTAATACAATTTCCTGATACACACTGTATTATTTAAATTAGAGGTGTGTGTGTGTGTGTGTATGTATGTACAGGGTGGACACTATTTAGAAATTAAATTATTTTTCAGAGTTCCTTTCTAGATCAAAACTCTCTAAATGGCAACCATAGGAGAGGATATAAAAACAAATGAATTTTAAAGTTAATTCTGAATAGATATAGGGGGTGAATTTTGTGAACAGAACTTAAAAACAGACTTTCACTTTTACAGTTACTTTAAATAAGCCAACAACCATTAATCTAATTTCAACTTGGAATAAAACAAAATCAGCAGTGTATTCTACTTCATAAATTTTACAATGTCCACTGATTTCCATCACTACTTACAATATAACATAAAACCAGTTTCTCATATCCAACACAATTTTTAAATTCAAGCCTATTGTTTCCTTTTTTTGCTGTTCGTTTTGAGATGAGCAAAATTTTCTGGCAGCGTCTTTCTCTGATGCTTTACCCCAGGACTCTGACAATATACAGCTTTTAATTTTTAAGAAAATTTCACTAACTCTGAAAAAAACTATTTTTAGTCATGCCTTTATCTCAACTTTCTCAACACTTCTCCACCAGTTCCCTAAATTCATTTAAATTCAAGTACCATTATTTTGCAAACCAATGCAAATAACCATTTATTTTGTTTGATGCTTTGTTCATGTCTTCTTTTTGAACGATTCTGTGCTATAGACAGTGATAAGAGCATTGATCTTAAGTAAGAATCACTAGAATCAATGATAGAGAAGGAAAAAATATCCAGAACAATGTCTGCAGGGCATTCCAGTTATCTCTTCCATTTTAATGGTTTTATTGTTGTCACTGTTACTTTAAAAAAAAAACACCCATATTCATCTCTTTCACTCCAATCTTCTTTTTACAAAATTATGTCATTTTCTATTACTCTCATCAGTGATCTGACTCATCCCCAAACTTGAGACCTATAAATGACTTTGTCATGAACACTTTATCTTTATGATCTTGTCTGAAGTTTCACTCTCAACCTCAGAACTGCTCTAGAGTTTTTATAATTGTGAATGTGGGTAATTCTGCTGCCTGGTCAGCAAGCCATTGTACCCAATTCCTGCAATATTCATCTTTTCTGCTGTCATCTGTGTGTCAATGAATTTTAAAATATTTTTCTCACTTTTTCAGTCACCAGAAGAAAATCATGAGGAGTCCAGATTTAGAAGAAAAATGAATAATTAGAAAATTGAAACATCTTCAGATAATTTTTGGAGGCAGGGAATAGACAAAAGTTTTCTTATACAAATACCCTTAGATTCCTGTCCTAGAATTTTATAAAACCCACATGTATTCTATTACTGTTATTTAAAAACTTCAGCCAGAGGAGTATGGAAGTAATTCCATGTGGTTCAATAAAATGCCCCAAAGTTTCTAATATTTCAAATCCAGTTATCTTAACTGGTTCTATTATTCAGCTAATGCATAAGGATATTCAACACCACACTGAATTGTTTTTGTTACAATTTATTGTTTCTCCATTACTCAACAGATAGGCTTGTTTCCAAAATGTAATACTGAAAACCTAAAATTTTACAGAAACTTCAAGAAATGTCATCATTGATGACTAGGCTTTCTGGATTAATTTACTTAGCAAACATACTACTGATCAGAAACTAGTCACTGAGCAATGCTGGAAGTCACCAAAAACCAAGTCATGCTCACAGTCCCTGAGAGCTTACAGTCCGGCAGGTGACATGTATCGTAGATATATAATTCGCCCAATTTTTTGCATGAAAACTTCCTAGAACTGATAAGACACATCTTTCTTTGTTGAATGTAGCAGAGACAATGATCTATGGTGCCCCCATCACTGATAACAGGAAGACTACATCTCCCAGGCCCTGGGGACCTGACCAATGGAATGTTAGTGGAAAGGTGTATGCCACTTCCAGGTGTGGACTCTAAAATATCTCATGCAATCCTCATGGGCTCTCTCTTCCTTCACATACTGACTGAACAAGTGAAGAATATCCTCAACAGAATCCCAAGAAGATTCCAGGGTGTGATGCAGTTAAAAGAAAGAAGGTGTGTGGAGGAAGAGCTGCTCAAGAGAACTTTCTGAGTATTGGACTGTTGGAACGGGAAACAAACCTTGATTGTGTTAAGCATCTGAGACTTTAGGTTTGTTGGTTATAGCAGCTAGTATTAATTATTCTAACTAAAACTTCTCTTAATAATTCTAAATGGTCATTGTATCACTTATTGTTTTGTGCTTTCATACAAAGGTATACACAAACTCTGGCAAGGGACGTAGGGCTTTGGGTCCCTATGCTAAAAGAGACTCAGATTGCTTGCTTTTATAAATTAGCTTATTTCCCCCATGTGGATTTTTTCTAACCATGTTTTACTACTAAGCATTCTGACAAGCTGTCATTCTTCACTGCAAATCATGTAACTATCTTTGCCTTTACTTTTTGTGGTCTTGGAAAATAAATAATGAAGTTGAAAATTATTAGCTAACATTTATATAACACCAAGTACCAGGCAACCTTACACATATGCAAATTTTATTGGAGCCCTTTGAGGTTGGTATTATACCCATTTTTGTATATATGAGCAGATGGAGACCTACAGAATTGAAATAAATTACCAAATCAGGAAATTCTAGAGTAAGTATTTAACCCTACATCTGTAAATGCTCAAACTACTAATTCTCTTAAGTACAGTTAAATGACATCTTTATTAGAATGATTCAAAAGATAATACATGACAGAATATTATCTTATGGTGCCCTTATTGACTTCTGAGGGATCTCTTCTTTTGTACATATTCAATTTATTGACTATGTTCTTACTATATGGATAGGTTCCCATAAAGCTAAGTTCCAGAAGGCTGAGATGCATTTTCTTATAACATATTCATAATCCATTGTCTAATATACACAGGATTTTTTACATTAAAAACACTTTTCATCAGAGAAAATTTCAAATGTAAATAAACGTAAAGAGAATACTGCCTATATCCACTATACTGCTTTAACAATTATTTAGTTATGGCCAATATTGTTTTATAAACACTCCCATACCATCTGAATTATTTGAAGCAAATTTCAAACTTCAAATCATTTCATGTGTAAACAGATAAATAGATAATATCTTTAGATAATATTGCTAAAGTATAAGAACACTTTTAAAAAATATATAGCTGCCATGTTATTGTCACATTTAAAAGAAAAAAAATAAAAATAATTTGGGTAGGCATTCTTAAAAGATGTTTAGTCACCTATTTACTAAATAACATATACTGAGTACATGTTATGTTCCAGGCGTATCTGAACATTTTGAAGACCTATCCAATAAATTAAACAGCTTTGATTTTATACACAAATTACACACTTAATTCTTTTTTTTTCCTAGCAGCCTCTAGGCTGACTGCTATTTAAAAGCCTTTTTGTTTGTTTGTTTTAATTGCTCTTAATACTTCAAATTATTGTCAATAATATCCCTATTATTATAATTATTTACAACTTCCCTGTTGAAAATCTTTGTATTATTAAGGATGCAATACAATTCACTTCTCCAAGTTATTAAATTTTTCCTTACCATCAATTGTAATATTCTAGGAGTGAAAACTAAGACTTAAAAGATAGATACTAATTGCCTGAATTCAATCATCAAGTTTAGAAATTCCTAGAAAGCATGGCCTTGCCTTTTGAACTGGAAGTCAGGATTCCTGTTCTGTTTTTGGCATCCTGGCTCTGTCTCATGTATCATTTACTGCATCTGCGCCTCACTATCCTTGTTGTTGAAAGGGAAATAACAAGATAATAATACACATCCCTGTGTGCCACACAAAAATCTTTTGAGAATTAATACTCAGAAAGGACTTGAGAGCTTGGTGAGAAAAGGCACTTTAGAATATAAACACCATGCAATTATTCTTGTTATTGTGAGCTAGAAAAATGCTAGGAAGAAATAGCATGATTATTGTGCAACGCATTAAGCCAAATAAGAAAGCAGGCTAGTGGGAAAGCCCATTGAAGATAAGAATTACTCCAACCAATCCTTCCTTCCCTCCAGCCACTGAAAGAAATTATTTTTATAGCTATGTTTAAATGGTACCCTAACTTGCTTTCATTTTGCTTAAAATCTGTGATACAGGAATTGTGCTTAAATGAAACTTCCATCAGCTTTTACATATTAAACAAGCAAGTACATTTTAATGCACATATTGAACACTAAATCATTTTTTGCTGCAGGTTATTGAAAGTAAATATTAATTGTAAAATTGATTTTTTTGATGAAACAAAACGAAAATAGACTGCTAAATGTTCACATCAGATTTTCTCATCATTTCATTAACAGTTCAACTAGGAAAGGTATTCTTATAATGATGGGCAGGAAAATCACACTCATCAATATTCATCCATATGCGTATGTTGGTACACTGCCTCTGGTACCCTAAAATAAAAGCAAGGAAATATGTGAAATGCATATGCCCTTTAATATGGTTTATGAAAACTATTCTATTTGCTCAACAATTGTCCTTCATTCATAATATTCAGGCATGAAATTCATTGAGAAATAGAATCAAATTTAAATAAGAATCAGCTATTCCATAGACTTGTCTTTTCAGAAAGCAGAAATTTGACAGACAAAAATTAGAACAGATTAGATTCCTGGCAGACTAGCTACAAACTTCTGCCCTACTTTTGTATCAACTGTTAAACTCTCTCTATCCTCTGTTACTCTTTGTACCTTCAAAAACATTTTTCTTTAGGTTCAACTCTTACATTTCTGCATATGGCTTAATGTATTAAAATAAATGGTGCATGCCCCCAAACCTAAATTAAAGTAATTATGCACTTTAAGACAGAATGAAACTGCAGAGATTCAGCCTGTTTTAAACAAGAATAATAAAACAGCAATGCCTTAAAAGGACAGTTTCAGCTGGTGCAGAAAGAACACTGAGAACACTACTGCTGAGCTTGCATTGCCCCCTATGGTTGCTATCTGACAGTTTCCAGAGGAAAGAAACAATGTGCTCTGTCCTCTGGGTATACAGTGGCATCTGGGCACTATGCTTTTAGAGTTAGCTCAGTTCCGAACAAACACCTTTTGAGGTAAGAGAATCAGTTCAGATCCTAATATTTTGGAAATGTATATGATTGATTTCAGTTCTTCTTAATGCAGCAAAATAAACACATCTCTCTGACTTTACAGCTTTAATACATACTGTCAACCTTACACAAATTCTCAAATTATGGTAATAAAAATTTCTTTAAATAACATTTTGATAGTTATTTTCAAGTATGGAGATTTCTGAATAAGATACTCCTCTTTTTTGTCCTCCAAATTTATCATTTTGGTACAGTCTTTCACCACGTTGCAAGTTTAAGTTGTCTAAATGCCTATATTTTCACTTCTTAACTAAATGGTTGGATCCATGAAAGCAGAGGCTATTTTTCAAGTCATTGTACACCCACACAATGTTAGCAGAATGCTGAGCTCAAAGAAGCTGCTCTGTTAAGCCAAGCTTATTGATATTTCCTCTTAAATTTATTTTATAACTTAAGTGTCTTCAGTGGCACTCCCTAGAAGCCAAGCCTAAGGCAGAGAATTGGATGCACAAGATGTACTAAGAGTATATTCTTCAGGCAAAACCTGCAAAGGAAGGAGAAAAGCAGGATAGGAAAGAAATAAGTAAAGCTGTGGTCTCACGTAAAGTCCAGCCTTGGCTTGATAGTCTCAAAATGTGGAGGGGTAGGGAGTCTGAAGCATAAATTGCACCAAAAAGATAACCCTCTTCGAAGCACAAAGGTTGGCTTACGGGTACTCCCCTATTATTCAGTTATTGGTGGTGGGCCACCCCTGGATGGGAGGAGTAGTGTAATCCCCTCCATGAAACGGTTACCATCAGCTGAAGGTGTATCTCCAGAAAAGGGGAGCACTGTGAACCGTGAGTAGCCAACTCTCTTAGCAACTGCAATAATGATGGTCAAAATCCTGTGGACAGGAAAGGCAAACCCATGCATGTCACTCCTGGTCAAGATAAATTCTGCCCTTTTCAAGACAGAAGGTTTCCCATGAAATCAGATTGGCACCAAGTGTCTTACTGGCCTTTGTGATGGTTAGGTTCATGTGTCAACTTGGCCAGGTGATGGCATCCAGGTGACTGGTCAAGCAAGCACTGGCCTAACCATTACTGAAAGGACATTTGTGGCTGCTTAATAAACCAGAAGGCTGGTTTATTAAATCATCAGTCAGTTGGCTGCAGCCGTAACTGATTACGTAAACAAAAGGTGTGTCTTCCACAATGAGAGAATCCAGTCAACTGGATTTAATCCAATCAGTTGAGGACTTTTAAGCGAGACAGATAGAGGATCTTCACTTCCTCTTCGGCTAACCAGTGAAGCATTTCCTAAGTTCGTCAAAGTTGCCAGTTTATTTCCTAAGGAGTTCATCGAACACATTCATCGAAGTTGCCAGTTCGCTGCCTGAGGAGTTCATAGAACAGCTTCATTGGAGCTGCCAGTCTGCTGCCTGCCCTACGGAATTTGGACTTGTGCATACCCACAGTTGTGTGAGACACTTCTATAAATCTTATATTTATAGATATCTCTTGTTGATTCTGTTTGCCTAGAGAACCCTAACTAATACAGCCTCCTTGGGGATGGTATCAAATAGGACAGTCAGCATTAGTCCCTTTGCTGACAGGTTGGGCATTTAGCAGCAGCAGTTGGTTAGATAAGCCTTGGTGAGACAGAGTACATATTCTTGGGCATATTCATAGCTTCTCATGATGAGAAATTCTGGCTGCATGGTCACTTGATGTCCCATTATCAGACGCTTTATCTCTACCAAGGACCAGTATCATGCCAGGAGAATGGAACATAGTTCTGTGATGCATATGGCATGTTCTTGCTCCAGAATTTCAGGAGTCTGTGTTACAGCTCTTCTACTGGGGCTTTCCAAACTCTCTATACAGTATCACTGTCTACCATAAATACCTCTAGTAGTATGGGATCTGCCTGGCCATATAGCCTAACAGCAGTCTACATTAACCACAGCTAGACAATGTGCAGAGCCATTTCTTACTCTGGGCTTCATTCAAATCTAGCAGCTTCCAAGTCGTCTGATAAAAGGTCAAAGTAGTATTCACAAGTGTAGAATATTCATCTTCCCAAAACTCAGAAGTCCTGCTGCCAGATATGCTTTTCTTAGTGGAAGGTGCAATTACTTGTCCTTCATTTGGAGGGGAATTCCTGGCATGACATAGACCACTGAACCACTCTGCTGCACAAAAACTGTGCCACTAAGGCAGTCCTCTGAATATTTGTAGAGTTTATTTCCTACCCTATCTTATTTTGGTAGAGGTATCTTTGTATGCCCTAGACCATGGAACCCCCAAAATTTTACCATCAATGAAGGTCCCAGAATATTTACACTGTTTATCTCCCACCCTCTGGAGCACACATATTTTACCAAGTCATGTGTAGTAATTGTTACTTCTTGTTCAACAATATAATGGACCAATATGATGTTCTTCTGGACATCCAGATGTTCTGTACCCCTTTGGAAAGTATTATGGAAGAACAGGAGAATTAACATAGCTCTGAGTAAAGACTGTAAATGCATGCTGCTATCTGTCCCATGTGAATTTAACCATTTCTGATCCTCTTTTTGATAGGTGTGGTAGTTTGGAGCTATGTGCTTAAACTTAATCCACTCCTATGGATTAAGACCTAGAATACCAGTCTGGAGAAAAAAGCATCATCTTGATGATGCCTTGATTTGTGCTTCCCTTAGCCTCAAAACCACAAGCCGATAAACTCCCATTGTTTAAGCCAAACCATTGCATGGTATTTGCTTAAGCAGCCAAGGAAACTAAAACAAGAGGTATGGAAAAGAATTCACTCCCAAGCTCAGTAGCCACACACCACATATTCAAAGCTCAGTCAGTCTGCTGTGACAAAGATATCATATCTGACATGGAAGCTTTAACTGGGATTACCACTTGGTTAAATTTGCAGTTAATCCATTGTTATCTTTCATGATCCATCTGCTTTTTGCATAGGCTAGATTGATTAGTTAAATGGGGATATAATAGGTACCACAATGCTTATACCCTTTAAGAATCTGAGAGTAGCACTAATCTCTTCCGTTTTCCTGTAGATACAGTATTGTTTTGTATTTATTAGCTTGGCTGAGGAGGAGTTGAGCAATTTAAGAGGTTTCCATTTTCACCATAGTTGCTTTTACTCAACTAGTCATGGAGCCACAGGAGAGCTCTAAATATGATCTTTATTATTACACATTTACAAACCAAAAAATTGACTACCTAGTGGATCTGTGGAGCCATTGGACCCACTGTGAGACAAAACTGTGCCAGGAATCCATTATTAACTGGTCCAGTATGACCTTTCAGTGGCAAGGGGCTATGCACAGTGCTTTGATTTCCTGGGTATCAGCATGAACTTCATCAGCTTGGATATTGTCTCCAACAGATATCAAAAGATCTGGCTATTCCCCTTTTTTCAGTAGATAGTTACCCAAGCAAATGTCTCTATGCCTCTATGGAGAAATATTGAGGAAACATTATTGAATATAATTGCCATGATATTAAAAGGCTCTTCCTCATGAAAGGTAATCTGGCCCCTCCTTAAGTTAATGAATTCCAGATCTAAGAACTTGTGCAAGTCTGGAAACTTAGCAAAGGATCATAACTTTCCATTGGGGTGGCTGACCTCAAGCTTCTGCTCATCCATTCGTGATCTGATATGATTTGAGAGAGACAGAGACAGAGAAAAATATATTCAATATCTCACCCATCTATCTTCCTAGTAACACCAAGCTCTACTATACATCTCTGTAGATTTTCTGTGGGTTAAGCCTCCCAGTTGCTGTTCTTACCTTGCTGCCCATTATAGTAACTATTGCCAACTTGTTCCTGATAATTAAATACTACTGCCATCTGACATCTGCTATACCAGTAGCCTATCATCCCCATCACTACTAAGGAGCCCAATTCTGTGACACTGTCTTCTACAATCTGTCTCAGCCTACAGAGGACAGCTACTACAAAGCTTCTCAATGATATCAGTGCCCTCAACTTTAGAAATTGACTATACTTTGGGCTCTTCTAAGAAACAAAATCAGCAGGTGAGTTTTCAGGTTTTATATAATAGATCCTTTCTGGAATGCCCACATCTCTGAGTCTTTGATCAGTTCCACTAGTCTTCCACAGCAGTCTGGCATCTGTACTTCATTTAATTGTAGGCTGCTGTTTGTTTTGTTTTGTTTTGTTTTGTTTTTCTCAAACTTCCAAGAAGCTTCCAAGCACTGTATTAGAATCATTTCCAGGATCACTCCTGTATCACAGGAGGGTGTCCCAGTATTGACATCCCTTCAGAATCCACTCTCAGGAATATTTTCTTAGTTACTGTTTAACATGTTAACCATCCCTGCACCTCCTCTGTGGGCATATAATCCAAAACCTCCTTGAGTAGGTTTAGCACTTTACCAATTGGGTTATGCTGAGATATGATCTTGGTTATTAGTTAGGTGGTCAAGAAGGGAGGAGGGGCTGATCCGGAGGGTTAGCAGTATCATATAAGGCAACTGCATAATATTCAAGCAAGGGGTGGGGAGGTTCTATCTTTCCAAAGGAGGATTCCGCCACCTAGAAGCTACAGGGATATCTGTGAATCCAAGGTTTACAAGCATATCTACCCAGATAATCCTATCCCAAATCTCAGTGTTTCCTTCTTTAACTTTCCCAGCTAAAACCTTGCACCGAGACATACCTAGGGTGAAAATTAAGGCTTCTATTGAGTTTTATAATCAAGTCTTGTGTTTGGTCTTCAGCTCTATCTTTCCTCCTGTTGCAGGAGATGAAGGTCTCTTTAAAAGGCACTAAAGAGGCCCTCTATCTCTCATACTTGACTTTAAATTGGTGATTGATTGTCCCCAGAGGCATTCAAATATAGCCTCCACATCCCATAATCCTTATAATTTGTATTTTTCCTGTACCTCTGTAACCCCAGAGATATTGCAAAAGCCAGCGCATCTCCTTCCCTCCAAATTCCATCCCAGTTTACCTCAATGAGAGTCTTAGTAATTGTACTGTTACTATTGCCGGGGGTTATCAAGACTCCGCCTACCACCTGTGAAGCGGTCTTTACTGCAAGCTGGTCTTCAAGTTATCCAACTTGATGATCTCTTTATTAGAGTCTGCTTCCTAGGACCAGTTTTGGCACCAACCTCTTATATCAGGTTCCCTGGAAACAGAGCCTGATTCAGGGATTGAGATGCTTTCTTGAGGGAATTCTCTTTAGGAAATGCCTATAAAGATAGGAGAGAATCAGGACAGGGGAGGGAAAATAGCTGAACAAGAATAAGACCTCAGGGAAAGCCTAGCTCTGAACTGATCAATGGGACTTGCAGGAGTCTAGAACATAAATCTCATTTCAGATTTCCCTCCTGCTTGAGGCAAGCAAGATAGACTTCCATACCCCTGTATCAGACAAACACTGTCTGCATGCCATCCCTGACAGGAAGACCAAGTCAGAACCTCATGGCTAGATGGCTTCCATCAGCCAAGGGCAATTTTCTGTGGGGAGGTGGGATCTATGATCCGTTCGCCACCAACACTGTCAGCAGCTGGGGGATGAGTGCAGCAGCCCATAAGGTGGACAAAGGCAGGGCACCATGGCTCCCACTAAGTTAGAATAATTATTGATTCTGGCATCAGGAACACCTTAAAATTAATAATCCCTGATATTTAAAACAATAAGTTCATCCAAGATCTGTTTTGGCATCAAGAAAAAGGTATTATATATGTAAGTGTTCACAAAATCAAAACTCTATGAGGAAGTTGCCTAAGATCACATGGAAGAAACAGAGTACCTGTGTGGAGAAACTCATAACATGGCATAAAATTTGGGACTAAAAGTTGGTACCACACTGGAGATGACATGCAAGAAAAATTTGTTTGGCTCCCAGCACAACTCTCTTCTTGTCCCTTCTTGAGTCCTTCTGGAGTGGCTGCTGGACACCACCAACTCAAACTCTATTCAGACATAGGTGATGAACTTAAAAGGTAACCAATTCAGAAAGTCAGCTCTTAAATAAATGATTATAACATTATTTGCTTCATCCTGCAAGACAGGTAAAGGAAAGCCTCTTTTGAATACATCAGTAAATTTTTAGTATCTAATGGGGCAAAAGACCTCATTATAATAGCACAATTCTATCCACAGAGTAATTCAACTACTGAATCTGTCCTACACAAAATTAAAGTCAAGAAAGTATGTCTCTGAAGTATTGTTACCTTTTCTTTATACACATGTACCTCCCTATATAGAATCCTGTTCCTTACTCCAAACCTGGAGTCTGGTATTCCTTGGGCATGTCCAAACAATCAAAGGCCTCCCTCATCAATATCCCACCAAGTCATCCCTTCCTTAACAAGGGCATCAGATGCTTTCATCTTCTTTCTCCCCATTAACCCTTAAAGGACCAATATCTCATTTCAACAATTATTGGAATCTACACATATACCTCCAATCCCTTATAAAATCCTACTGGCATGATGAAAAAATATATAAAAACAAAGTTTAAAATATCATTGCTAAGTCATCAATGGTCTATAAACCTTTAAATTTTTCTGGAGGTTATGAAAGAGAATGAATTAGATCAAAGAATGTACTGAGCATGAAAATTATTAAAGAACAGATAAGCCTATAAACAGAGTGGTTAGGTGTCCTCAACAGAACTCAAAATAGCAAGAGGATAAAGAAAGGCAGCTCTCACACCAAATTCCTGGCACAGAAGAGCTGTGCTCTGTTTCTTCTTAAAATTTCATTTGGTGCACAATGTGTACAAAGTATATTTTGTATTTTACCATGGTGTTCTTCAACAAGGGCAATTGGGTGAGCAAAAAGAGAAGGGGAGCAGCACACCAGCTAACTTCAGACTATCTCACTATCTCAACAACTTAAGAAGGAAAGAGCAAAAACAAGACTAGGTAGAACTATAAATTCCTCTCACACAGCAACCATCACTATTTCTCTCCCCTCTCTCCTGACAACTGCACCCTTGAACCAATTTGGACAGCCACAAGTTACAACCAGCAGGAAGCAAAGAAGAGAGTGTACTGGAGAGCACTGGACAAAAACAAATCAAAGGACATTGGGAACACTGTTAGAGGCTACAGGGCAGTGGGTTTCAAGCCCCAGGCTTTGTATGGATCAGAATATCTTCTAAGAAAAGGAGAAGCTGTATCGTTGGATCCCTGACCTGCCTATTGATGGATCTCACCTACTAGTCTGTCCTTTTTGATGAACTTCACCTCAACATCCACCTACCACACCAGTACAGAGTCCACCTCAGACATCAGAAATCAGAGTAATGCTTATAAAACAGTAAAGCCAGAAACTACTTGAAGACCATCAATGCCTCATTGTTCAAATAAGGAATACTAAACAATTGTTAAAAGAGACAAGCTTGCTTCAAATTAACTAAGATGGAAAATTACCAAGACATATCAAGGAAAGAAAAACAGTGTAGGATTATGATCACGTTTTAATTTGAAAAAATTTAAGCATATTCAAAAAGATGTATTAAAAAAAGAGATACCATATAATGCAGGCATAAAAATATGTGAAAGAATATATAACAAAGTATTCATATTAATTACATATAGGTGGTAAGATTATAGGCAATATTTGCATTCTTTATACTTTATTGCCAAAACCTTTACTTTTTTAATAAGAAAAAAATCAATATAGATGTTTTCATTCATGGCAGCCACTTATTTTATAGAACTGATAAAAATTTTGATGTTCCATGGCTTAGCATGTGATCTCTCTCTCCAACATACGTTCTATTATGTTAACATAACACCACTTTATATATTAATCCAAAAGAAAGATATTCTGAACATTAGGCAAGGAAGGATTTTGTTTTACCCTTAAAATAAATTGCTTTGCACTATTTTTGGTAATGATGAATTAAATGATTCCTACTAACACTCTTGGTAACGACACCAGAAAAAAATTGTAAATAATAGGAGAAATCTACATGAATGCATTAGAGAGCTAGCCAGGCATTGAAGGTAAAACTCTGGGAGAAGTTGAAACCTAGACAAGTGAACTTAACATTTGAGGCCACTTTTTCTCTAAGGACATCTGCAGTTCCTGAGAAGTTGACTCAGAACTTTATGAGCTGAGCAGCTCTCTTGCCAGGAGTCGGGCCAAACTACAAGTAGGTCTCTTGCAGACTCATGCCCAATTTTGAATCATCTTAATCCTTGAATTTGGATTAAGGTGATCCCAAATTGCTAGGTTTTCTGGTCTCCTGACGGAGGCAAAGAGAAACCCTCTGGAGAAAGATAAGCTCATCCCTAATCCTGTACTTCAGATAACTTTTACATATTTTCATCTGGGCAGATTTATTTTCGCATGAAGGACATCCTTTGACATGCCCCATGGTATGAATCTACTGATGATGAAAACTCTCAATTTTTATTTCACTTAACATCTTCACTTCACCTTTATTCCTGAAGGATTTTTTTTTTTTCTTGGAATAGAATTCTACATTGCTGGTAATTTTTTCAGTATCTTGAAGATATAATTCCATTGTTTTCTAGATTCCTGTGTTTACATTGTGGCATCATCAACGCTCAAATTTCCAGGCACATTAAACTCGAAAATCCATCTTAATGTTCTCGATAAGTCAATAATAAAGCTCCATTAGGCAGACTCCTACAAAAGGTTTCCATTCAGTGTCTCCACTTTCTCGATATCCACTCACTCATCAGTCATCTGAAGTGTAACTTCTATCCCCAATATTCCTGTGGAACTGTTCTAATTAAGAACAGTAGTGTTTTGGTTGCTGATTCAAAGGGCATGCAGTAGTACTATTTTTTTGATTCCTCTGATGTATTGCCCACAGTCAATGACATTCTCCTTTATCCTAGATTCTCCTACAAGGACACTGTCTTGGTTTTCCTTGTCTCTCTTTGGGCAATCCTTCTTCCTCAACTTTTTAGACTCCTCTTCCTTTTGAAGCCTTTGGCTTTATTGACAAGTTGCTTGGTTCCTTCATGTCCACAATCTTCCCATCCTTCATGCTAGTGTCTCTCTGCTGGAAACAATTACTCTTCCTATCCTGGCAACTTCTTTGTCAAGGTAAGTTATATTCATTTTGTATCACAGTTTAAATGTCATTCTTTTTTCTTGAAAAAATTTCCCTATACCACAAAACTAGGTTAGAAGCTCCTATTTTAGGCTATCATTCATATGGTTGTAGCAGCTATGTCTTACAATTAATTATTTAATTGTATTATTTCTTACTAGGACATCAGATCTAAGATGGTAAGGTCATCTTGCTCACTCTTGAGTTTTCAAGGTCTGGCACATTTTCTAGTCTCTACTAGGCACTCAATAAATATTTATTGAGTGAATAAATCTGTCCTATTATCTCCTTTGAGAACCCAATTCAGGCCCCAATTCAGCTTTCACTATAGAATTTCTGCAGTTGCCTCCCGACACATGTCCACACCTCCCATCTGTCTTACCTAGATTTTAACCTACACAGTGCTTTTGGATTAATGTTCTTTTTTGGCCTTTAAATATTTGTTTATACTTAATTTATATTTATATTTAAATACTATAGTTCCTCTTCACTTCCCACCAAATACTTATTCCTGGGCAATCTTATTCAATAACCACCTATACTATGTATACATTTGATGATGCACCTACAAATACACTATGTTGTAGTTACATATTATTATGTGTTGAGACTCATAGTATTGAAGATAACAGGTAGGATAACAAGCAGGCCCTTAGAAACATAGAAAACAATGAGTTCTGTTATGGACAATATGCTATAGTTACATAATTAATAATATCAAGGTGCATTTTTATTTATGTTACATTTGCAGCATTGTCACATAAACAAATTTCTAACTATTACCTAGTGGGTACAACATAACGCATTATCTTCTGTAAGTGACTACCTATTATCTTCATTCCGTAAGTCTAAATTTCCTCATTATAAAAACATGGATAATGATACTATTTCCCATCATAATTATGAAACATTTATTCCTTTCTTTTCTCTCAACCTAAATATTACACAGAAACATTTTGGTCACTATCAAATACATAAGTCATTAACTTTTTTTCCCTGTTTCTTTTTTTTTTATATTGCATCACCCTCCATGTCACCAAACCTAACAATCTCAGATCATTCTGGACAGGTCCTTTTCTCTTAACACTCATGCCCAGATTGAGGCAAGATTCTTACAAATATCTATCTCCTAAGTATAGTTTGATTTCTCATTTTTGTCTTTATCCCTACCTTATTTCCTTAGACCCAGAATTCTTCCTCTTCCTGAACTCTATGTGCCTCCCATCTGTTTTATTTGCCCCCCAGTTTTGATAACTTTCAGTCTTTCCTTAACCCAATACCAAATTATCTTTCAACCAGACAAACATGATTGTGTCATTTCCCTCTCATAAACTTCTGATCCCCATGAGCTGCAGGGTAAAGGACAAATGACTTATTTTGGCATATGAGGTCCCTTGAATTTGAAACCATCTCAGTTGTCCAAACTTTCCTCCCGTGCTGCTTCTCCAGGCTCCAGTTAAACAAAAAAGGCCAGAGCCTAGCCTACCTTCCTACCTCGGAATATAATGTTTGCTTTCTATCTTGACTCAGTGAAGTCTCTCCCATATACAAAGGCAGAATAAGCTGTTCCTTCATTTTGTTGCCATGACACTTCTTTGTGTGTGTGTGTGTTTGTGTGTGTGTGTGTATACATTCCTCTGTCATACATTCATAAAAAACAGTATATTTACATAGCTATCCCACTAGACTATTACATTTTTGAGAACAAGAGCAGTATATAATTCATATCCATATTTTGCTCACTTAGCATTGGGCTTGACCATAGTTGTTGACAAACAACAAGTGTTCCATAAATGAATGAATGAAAAGAATAAATTAGTGGTATTCCAACACAACTCAGATTTTCTGCCCAAAAGTCTTTGACAAGTTATCTTGATATAGAAAAAAATTCATACTTCTCAGTCAAGCATTTAAGACATTTTCCTCCAGACAAAAACAATGCTACCCATCTCCATGTCTCTGTTTATTGTGTTCCCAAATGTAGTCCCAGTTCAAATATTATCTTCTACAAGCTAGAAAGAACATTTTGTAATTGAGCATATGTCATGACTTATTTTAGACATTGGGCTCTTCACACTTGAAATCTATATCTGATTCATCTTCAAAGATTTAGTGCTTAGTCCTGTTCATGTAGGAGACACCCAGTAAGCATGTTTTGTAACTGACTTTACAAGTAATTTCTTGAGCATATCTGTTGTTTTCAAACATTTTGTTCATAAGTTTTATAAAGTTTTGGGAATGTCTCAAATATAAATATATATTTATATATATAAATTATTTATAGATGAAAACATACTATTAGACTAATATTATTTAAATTATAATAATAAAGAACATCAAAAAATTTTAAAGAGGAAAAAATAAATATAAAAAGAGGTTCTCATATTTTTTTCCTGCAACCCAATGAATTCCCTTTTGCACACTTTTCTGGTATAAGCCTGCTTTGGAGACCACTAAGATAAACATTATTTCCATAATCTTATAACACATGCTATAAATAATCTGTACTAGTGCTGCTTTAGTCATCTAACTTTATGGAGAAAGGAGACCTTCAGCATAGTTTATTTTCCATGTAACATAAGTTTAACTCCTTATAGGTAGGAAAGGAATCTGGCAAACAACCAAGTTGTTCATTGCATGCCCACTATATGTCAAATACTGTGACAAATGTTTTTTATCTACAATCTCATTTAATTCTAAGAAGAATCCTGTGAAGTGAGTATAATTATATCTATCTTAGAGATAAGAAAATGGATTTTCAGAAAGATTGAACTGTTCATGCAACACAATCTATTGAGTTATGGTACGAGGATTGGAATCCACATTTGTCTAACTGTAAAGTCTATATTATTCCTAATATTATATATTATATATATTATTATATTATCTTCCTAATATAATATAGTATAGTATAATCTATTAATATAATACCGTAGGTCATAGCAATTTTTTATGTTAATGTGATTTTTATTTTAAAAAACATACCACAATGATCAAGCATTTCCTCTTCTTCTCAGATATACAGCCTGCCTTAGAGACCAAGTCCTCCCCACAACCTCCGGCCACTGTCTCCACATAGGCAGGCCTCAAGGTCAAGGGAGAGGATCCACAAGAGTTATCCTGAAACTTTTTCACTAATTGAAATTTATGTTGTCAATTCACATCTACATCATCTGTCCCATTGTTTTATAGATAGAAATAGCATGTGGATTGATCACATTTTTCTTTGAAATTAATTTCTGAATCAAAATTACAGCAGGTTATTTAATCAACTTGAAAATTATGTTGCTGTAATTTTTCTTATCAATATCTTTTGAGCTTTGAGCATCATTTAAAATGGGTTTTATTATTTTTGCCTCCCTAATCTAATAAAAATAGCTGTCTCCTTTGCAGCATTCACCTCTTCCTCCAGGCTACTTACCCTAAACATCATGATGGAACATTTGAACATATTCACTGAAATCTACTACAGGATCTTAAAATTCTTTATCATTAGTACACAGTATTTCAGAAAAATAACATTAAGTCAAAAATTTCTTCAAATACTTCTTAAGAAGTAAAGATGTGCTTCTTACCACATTTTTAGGCATAAGCAGGATTAAATTTATAACTAAATCTTTAAAACTACAATTTGACAGTCTAATAAGAATTTCTAAAATAAAGTGTGTTCTGAAATTACATTAGGACAAAAAGTTATATTACATACATTAGCAAAATTCTGCAAGCATCTGGCAAAAGAATACTATGGCTGTGCTCTGATAGGTTTATTATAATAAATGATTTTTTCAATGAGAATAACAGTGATAGTAAAATCAAACAAAAAAAAATCTTATATCCTTGGATGAGTCTGTTTCTAACATTTTATTGAAATGTGAAATTAGCTCAAATAAACAATATTCTGTTCAAACATAAGGACTTTTGTTTCTCTGACACCTACCATGGCAAGTTTTGGTAAATATTGGGAAATCTGGTGAATTTCAGCATTATTGAACAATTCTTTAAATTATGTTAAAAAAAAAACCTCTAAAATCACAAAAAAATGTCATGCAGTTTCATAATTTCCCAACATTAATGCTGGAGTGTTTCTTTTAGTTGATGCTATGTCTCATAAATTAATTAGAAAATTCAGAGAATTTAGTCATTTACATTTTCCCCTAAAATTATTTTGTTTGTGTAAATTAGCACTTGCAAGGGACTGTTTGTTGTCTCCCCATAGACATTCTCCCCTTCTTCTTCTAGAAAAAGAACCCCCAAGTTTGAATGGGGCACACCTGTCCACCTTCCTGGTCATGTCTGTAAGAGAACGGGCATGCCAAGCTCCTCATTTCTGCTTTCCTCTCCTACCTGATGGAATGCAAACGAGGGGATGAGGTATTTTGGGCCATGTGGAAGCGGGACACAACTAGGGGTGGCAGATGGAACGAGTCTTGGCCCATGACACTGTGAAAATTCATACTGGCCCTGGACCAACACCTCTAATTATGTGAAAGACTAAATCCCATCATGTTCAAGCCAACATATTGGAGGTTTCTTATAACAGATTCCTTTCTGTCCTACTTAAAAGTATTGGTAAAAGAGATAGGCACCTATTTTTCAATTGAAGACTGTTTATATTGGAACACAGGTTCACAGCAGATAAGGATTAAATAGATTTTTTTACTTCAGGCTCAAAAGAAAAAGGAAGAAAATATAAGCAGCTACATTCATACATGCATTCAAAAATTCCGACTTGTTAAACAAATGATTATTTGTTATAAAAAACTGTCAGGTACCTTGTTCTGAATCACAATAGAGAGATGAACAAGTCATAGTTTCTGTCCTAAAGCATATTATCCTCTAGTTAAGAAGGTACCCATATTGTCAAGCATTCATTCATTCATTCATTTTTCACTCTTGCAAATGGCAGTGTGGGCACACTGTTAAGGGAATATAGAATAAAGGTGGTTTAATTCACTATGATAGGCAAAAAGGATCTAGTCTTCAGATACAGTGCCAGAAGCGAATTTTGGAATATGAGAAAGGATTATTCAGGAAGGAATCTTGGGGAGGCACAGCAAAGAGTATTTGCCAAGAAGAGAGGAATTATGGCCAAAAGCATTCCTACAGGGAGATTGCTCTAGTTGGTCTGCAGATTATGTCTAGAAGCTAAATAATCAGAAATGAAACCAGTAAACAGGGAAGATTATGATTGGCTTAATATGCCATGTTAGAAAATATGATTTTAATCCACTGAAAGTTTTTAATTTGGGTGGTTACAGGTTCATAATTGAGGGTTCAAGTATGAAAAGCACTGAAAATTCCCTGTTACATTGAGGAAAGGATTAAGTGGAGTATGTGGGCAGAAGGGGCAGAGGCAAGTAGAAGGGCACCACAAAACCAGATTGCAGAGATTGTTGGTTGAGGAGGAGATAAGCACCAAAAAGAAAATAAAATAAGGATAGCCTATGATTTCAGGAAGCTTGGTTGTAAAGGAAGGTTGTAATACCGCTTAAGGAAGGGTGTTAACTGTACGTCTCAAATTTCTCTATTAGTACAGTACAACCCACCTATGCCGCTCTCTGTCTTTCACTTACATAAGTTTGGTTGTCCTATCACGGGATGGATTCTGTAGAGTATAGGTCTGCTGTTAAGAATATGTTTTAGACAGAACCCAAATCAGAGGCTACAAACCTTTCCTCATAATTTTGCAGTCTATTATGGCTTTCCTTGACAATACAAGGAATCCCCTCGCTACTACAGGCATGACTTCAGTATGTAATATAATAACCCAGGAGGCCAGTAATATGACTTGGCTCAGCCTTCCTTTAATTATTCCCTGCACTGCTGAATTGTACTACTGTAATGTGGGCATAACATAGCAAATAGATGCTTAAGGACAGTTAAAACTGAATGTCTACTTCCTGTCTGACTCCTCTTTCTTCCCTAGTCCACACTCCCTACAACTATCAGTGAACGATGGCCTGCAAGCCAAATCTGACCTACAGCTTATTTTTATACAACTCTTAGCAAAGAACGACTTTTACATCTTCGGAGAGTTATAAAAAGAGAAAGGAAGAAAGACAAGACTATGCTACAGAGATTTCTGTGGCCCAGAAAGCCTGAGATATTTACTATCTGGTCCTTTACAGAAAATCTTTGTCAACCTCTGCCCTAGAAAATGGTGTAGCATCATCCTACCACTTCTGCATTCTGACTTTTCCTTTCAGGATCTCTGTCCTCTGCTTTTAAGAGGATCTACTGCTTAATAGTCTCTAAGACTCGTCTCCATTTCTAATCCCTGTCATTTTATTGACTGCCTGCTACTCAGTTCTTCTTTCCTATATCACTTCCCTTCCATCTCCTTTAACTATTGTGTCTCCTGAAGTGCTTGACTTCGATATAGAGGGTCTTGTCATTTATAGTTTCCCAGAGCCGAAAACAACAACAGCAAAAAAACAAAACAACAACAACAACAACAAAAACCTTGCTAGGTGAATAATCACATATGTAGTCATATATGTAATCATCAAGCATTCATCTTAATTTTTGCTGTTTCCTAAAAGCAATAGGAGGAAGTTTAAAAAAAAAAAAACATTTTTCCTTATTTCATTTCTCCTTCCTTGTCTAGCTACCTTCCATCACACATTTTCTTCATTTCACTCTTTTTCTCTTCTACTTCTGTGATTCCCCTCAGCTCTAGTCTAATCATTTAAGTTAGGGCTTATCTCACCTCCAAATAATTGAAGCACTCCTTAGTTTTCTGCTTCAATTTTTTCTTTTCTTTTTTTTTTTTGGTGGTTTTTTTGAACTGTCTTGTCTAGTCATATATGCCTCTTAGAGTTTTCTAAATAATGTCTCTCTTTTTAAAGATTAGTTGAAACCTCAGGAAAACAAACTGGACAATTCAGATATTTGTCTTGGTAATGGTCAATGATCAACATTTAAAAGCACTACCACAAGTTTCACACTTTTCAGCATATTATGTCCGTTAAGATGATGAAATGCAGTTAACCTCTTTCTCATTTTACAACACTGGACCCTCTACAATACAATATAATTTACAGGACTATGAAGAAATAAGTATGATATACAGAAGTCTTCAATTTCTCTCCCAAATTATCACCAAATTATCTTCTCATTCTAAATATTTCCTTTTAAAACCTTGAGTAGCATCCTCATAAAACTTTTTGCAATATTTACACTCAAAAGATCTACATTCTTTTCTCAGACCTTTCCAATATCACGGTCTTGTATAAATGACAGGATAATGTAATCCCCAAAGGGCCAGTACTATAGACATTATGAAGAAAGGTTTACTGTACAATGTTCTAACATCCACAAAAGCTATTAAGAATAGAGAAGGTCTCTTGTTATTGATGCTATGTAGAATATATTCTAAATTACACAAGAAAAAAAAAAAACTTCAAGCCTGAATGGCAACAACATTTCTGTGTAACAAATCTGTTTAAAGATACTGAATTCAAATGTCTTAGGTTTTCACTGATGTCTTTTATAGACTAAATCAAACCCTAAGGATGTAATCAAATTAAAAGGATTAGTCCCCATTAATAAGCTAGCAGTAATGTTTCATCAAAAGTTTGCTAAATCTCTTTCTGCAAAACCAATAGATAAAAGCAGGCAGTGCATAACAGTGGCTGTCTACTGCATTAAAATATGTCGAAAATATTTCTTAACATTGCCAAAGAACCATCTATTTCTGAAGATCATACCAGTTCACATTGCATAGGCCAGTAAGGGTCATTAAACACCAATGGGTCTCTGAGTCCTTCTTTAGAGTCAATGACATTGTAGACTTCACTCGGGATCTCATTTTCCTCCGCACAAGGTCTGCAGGGCAAAGAAGGCAAATGAACTATGAAAAACATAATCACTGCTTTTACTGTTGCTTTTTTTGTCATAAAAAATCCATTTATTTAAATTCCATTAAAAAGCACATTTGGCTGCTGAAAGCATAAATATACACTTTTATTATACTTAGCATTTTTCATTTTCAAAAAAAATTCTGACATTTGTTTACATAAAAATGTTAAAATATTTTCAAACTACCTGTTTCAGCTAACCAACTTCTAAATGTTTGTTGCATACAATAATGCTGCAAAAACAAGTGATGTGGAATGCAGCACAAAAGCTCTGTATATATTTTCCATTAGAAGTTATCAGCTTACACTGATCATTATCTTCACTATGTCATGTGCCTGCCACTTATGACTTTTCCCAACATACATCTCTTAGGAAAGTGATTTAAATTACTTGAGCTGTAGTGGAAAACATTTTTTAAAAATCACATTTTTCTAATTGCTCTGATGTATTTAATAAATCATTAACCAAGCAAGTGACAGTGCTGGAGATTCGGAAAGGCTTTTTAACACAATGTTCTCTTAGAGATGAAACTGTAACTCAGTCATTCAGATCTGCTGGTGCTACTTGGGGGTTTACCAAAAACAAATATTGGGGGAAATAATCAAGTGAATGTATTGGAAATAATTCTGTCTTGGAAATAAAATTTAAATTCAGTAAACCTATAGGTTAAATAAATACTGTCAGATACTAGAGTGATTCTTACCTGTAAGTATTTACAAGATTAAACTAAGACTATAAATTTCTTAAGAGTATGGATTGCCTCTAATTTTAATGTAATCTCAGGGACTGTGCACACAAGGTGTTTGGGAATTATTCACCCATCAATCCCAGAGGATCTAAATGGAATAGCTGAGCTGCCGTGCCTGTACAAGAAGACATGTCCAGGAACAATCTCTAAAGCTCATTTGCAAAAGTGAGAATTAGAAACAACTGAAATGTCCATTAAGAAGAAAATGTTTAAAAATCATATTATAGTCACACACAGAAATACCATCTAGTAGTGAAAACAAATGAACTTGATCTACAAGCGTCTATTGGATCCATTGGGATCAACATCAAAAATTGTAAGCAGAGAAAAGAAAGACATATACAGTATGGCATAATTTATATAAAGTTTTAAATCACCCCAAAACAATATTATACATTGTTTGTAAGTGATATACATGTAGTACATGAAACTAAACATACATGGGAGACCCCTCTGAATAAGTCAAAGAACAGAATAGTTTTAGGGAAGCCTACACAAAGGAATTTGACTCAAATGATTTATTCCTTTTACAAATCTGAAGCGATTATGACAAAATGATAAGGAACAAATCTGGATGTTGTGCAATTGTTGTCCATTATATTGGTGCCTACATTTTATGTATATTTGGAATATGGTACAATGACAAAACATACAACATATACATACACATACATCCAGTGTAGCCCAGAAAATAGAACTGGAAATAATATCAGAATAGAGGTCAGGAGATCTGAATTCTAGTCTCTACTCTCCACTTCGGCTCTTTAAGTGACCACAGAAGCTCAAATGGTGTTAATCTAGTTGGACATCTCTAAGCTTCTGTTAGAAAGAGGATCATTATTTTTCCAGGAATGGTTATTATTGTGAGTTTTCAGAAAAATACCAGAATAAAAGTCTACATAAAGAAAGGAATGAAGAACAAAGAGTGAAGAGTGAAGAACAAAGCTTGGTGCTCACAGAGGTGGCGGGAGATTTTTCTGGCCTGCCCTGTCTGCAGTGTGAAGCCCTCCTCCCTCCACCATTGCAGCAACCACATTATCCTGCTAGATGTTTTATAGAAAAGCTACTTTGGGGAGAATATTTCATTATCTCATGACCTCTTTAATTGTGCACATACACATACACACAGAGAAAGAGCTATGTCCCAACTAAATTAAGATAGCAAAAAATAAATAAATAAGATAGCACATATACCCTTTTTATTGCCTAACAAGATTCTTTTACTTTTTTTTTATTTTTTAGGAAATTAAATGTGGCAGGTTAACCAAAAATAATAAAAAGAAGCTGGTTCAGGACTATCTTTGAGGAAGCTATGGGGAATAATCTGCTATAGAGAATGAAGCCACAGCCAAGATATGGTTATTAGAGATTTGAGAGCCTCGCCAAGAACAAGCTGGTAAGGGTTTGCAGACTAACCTCAATTCATGCAATTTTCTTGCAAATAATAGCTACATGGTCAGAATGCACTTCACTGACTCACCTGGACCATATTATCAGTTTCCCTCATATGCCAATCTCACAGCATGCTTTAGAAAATATTTTGTCTTTGAAGAGACACAAACTTGCCAACTATACATCTCACACACTGCACACAGATTTGCATCCGAGCACTAGTTCCGATGACAGGAAATTGCTAAGACTTCTTAAAATTTTAAAGCAACCATACAAATATTCTCTGAAGGAAAATGAAAATCATCTGAATAATACATCTCTTCATTCTTTCTCACTATCACATGCTACAAAAATAAACAAACCAAAAATTTGTGTATTCACAAATTTGCAAATCCATGTGCTAGTAGTCCAGTGGTCAACAAAGATTTTTCTGTAAAGGGCCAGATAGTAAATAATATAGTAAATAATATACTATCTCTGTTGCAACTAGACAATGTGCAAACATGTGATATATTCCAATCAAGTTGTTTTTACTTACAAAAACAGGTGCAGGTAGGATTTGATCTTTGGGCCATATTTTTCTGACCCTTGTGTTTGTCTATGGAAGCTTTTACCAATAACATAGTTTATAACCACCAAAATGAAAATCTAAAAGTAAGTATAAAAGGAAAGTTATTCATTTTAAAAGTCTGTCTGATTAACAAAATTGACAGTGTCAGTCATATTGTACACTTCCTGTGTCCTCCAAAGTATACACGCAATTCACTGTTATACTGGGGCATAAAATTCTAGAAGAAAATTGAAAAATGACAAGAACTAAGTAAATATACTTCTTTCTAATAGTTCTGTTTCAGGTCTTTCCAGGTACTTTTCAAAACTTTTTTTGAGAGTTTTAAAAATAGTAACTGAGCATACAACTTGAGAAAGGGAAAACCAATGTTCCAAAGGACAGCATTATTGACAGTTCTCTGTTAGGAGAACTGGGCATGGACTTACGACAAGAAAAGAGAAGTGGATGTATCGGTGAGCAACTTAAAAGATGTGCTTTTACTTAGTCAATAAATGCAAAATGTACTTCTTGCAAAACTTAAGGTCCAAAGTAAAAGCTTTCTAGAAGAGATTTCTAGAATACACATAATATTGGCTTAGTTCCACAAAACCCTAGGACTGCTTTTATTTAATTACCATCCCACGAAGCATTCTGACAGCCTCAATGCAGTGCTTAGTAAGCTCTTTACCCCAGTTAGAATATGTACAGGAACACCAAAATTACACTACACACCAGGACTTATTCTGTCATCCAACTTTGGGAATGGAGCATACCTGTCTCTATAATGAGCTGTCTGATGTTCCATACATTTTATCTGTGGCAAACAGGAGAAAGTGTAAGTAACCAAATGCTGGCATATTAGTGAGATGCAAATAAAAATATTCTTTTGAAAGAGGCTTCAAGCATTGAGAAGGCACCATACATAATTTACTCACACTTGCACTTTGATGCAAAAGAGCACACATGTTAAAATCTTCAGCATAAGTTAAAATTTACTTTAGGGCAATATTTCCTCAAAGTTTTCTCACAATCTAGAGATCTGACTAACGTATTGATTAAAATCTGTAGAGATAGAATGTGTTATCATTTGTCCATTATAGGCATAAAAGTAGTTTAGTCTTTTGAACTTCATTCCCAGCCACACATTTCCATCATTAACTCAATTTAGTTCATCAGACATTAAGGTATTAAGTTGTTATGGTTGAGAAGCTAGCAGCATATACAAATTAGTTTTTTTAAAAGATTCAACTCTACCTACTGCTATACACTAAGGCAGTTTAAATAATTGTTAGATATTACTATATTTATTTATAAATAAAAGCTAAGACAATCTTAGACAATTTGTAGAGTTTCTTTTGGTAGCCACAAGTGGAGAAAATGCAAGCTCTACTTTCATAAGAACTTGTCATATAAGAACTTGTCTCATAAAAACTTTTTCTATAAAAAGAGAGAGAAGGATAACAGAAACTTATTTTTAAATGAAATAATTTATTTTTGAATGCTTTTAATTATCAAAGAGAAGCACTTCTTTTTTTACCATTAACCTTTAGCAATGACAGATTTTGCACAATGTCTTTAAAAGGACTTTCAACTAAAGAAAAAAATGACTGAACTGACTTCTAGGTCTCATAATAAGACTCTGTAAAGACCTATTAAAATAATATGACTACACAATATGTATCATTGTATTTAGGATGAACTCTAGATAAGAAGCCTAACTATAGTATAGCACAGACTGAATTTCTTGGAATTGGACTTATCTATGGTAACAATAACAGATTCCACCAATCCTTATAATGCTCAGACAACTTACGAATTTGAAGATATGGCACACCTAGGAAAGCAGGAAGTTTATCTAGGATTTTAGAACATGAGGATCTCCTTATAAATCCCAAAATGGCCTTTCTGATACACACACACACACATACAACACATATATGCATGCATATATATGTGTACATATGCATGTGTATATATATATATGTTTAATGTATTATATACATATATACACACACACACATACATAGTCAGCCTAAGCCATAGTTAATATAAGTTTCTTAGTTTCACACCTGGTTGGTATGACATCTTTTCTAATGCCCTTAACACATATTTTGGGTCAGCAAAGCAGTGGGGTGGGGGAGCTCTATGTAGTTCTCACTAAAACGTTTCAGTCACAAAGAAACATGAGCAATCTTCCACAACGATACAACACTCATCACTTAGCAGCAGGATGCAGAGTCTCACTGCAGCAAACATTTGTACACATAGCCTGTGTACTAAAGTTTTGCTGCTGGAAAGTCATCCCCCATTCTCTCAGAATATGCATTTGCTTGTGCTTTCCTCAGAATACCAGTGTCAATAACATTCTATCTTTTAATTTTTCACATATTCTGACCTAATAGCCTCTCCCCATTTATGACTCATAGCAAGCTGCCTTAAGTCTGGAGTGAAGCTTGTGAGCACACAATAGAGAGCTCAAAGTGTTTAGAACATTAAATGCACACACACACACATACATAAAATAGTGTTTTTGAACAGCAGAGGGATTGGTAACCCAGTGGTTATAAGACTCCCAAAATACTTAGTCTTTTAGGCTTAACCAGTTATTTTTCCAGGTACTTTAAGATAGTCAAAATTATTAAATCAGACGTTTGCTTAATGCAAAATTGGTAACCCAGTGGTTATAAGACTCCCAAAATACTTAGTCTTTTAGGCTTAACCAGTTACTTTTCCAGGTACTTTAAGATAGTCAAAATTATTAAATCAGACTTTTGCTTAATGCAGAATTTAAGTTTGGGTTTTCTTTGGTTTTAGTGGGTAAATGTGGAATTGTGAGTATATCAGAATTGAAACTAAGCTTAGTGACGTTTCAGTCCAACCTCTTCATTTTGAAGATGACCAGACTGAGATCCAGACAGGGAAAGGTACTGGCCTGGACACCGCAAACATTTTAGCCCCAAATCCATAGCAGGGCCAGAGTGGGTCCTAGGCAGAAGGCCTCAGTGGGCCACTGGTTTCAATACTTCCTCCACAAAATTACACAGCACTAACTGGAAAAATGGATGAAGTCATGCATTTTTTAGGCAAAAATCATCAGGAAAAATATTGATAAGAAAAGTGCTTTGTACTCTCAGGTGCCATAAGTTTAAAGACCATAGGTTTCACCATCTAAAACCCAAGGTAAACAGGATCACAAAGTAAAAGATGCATTTGATATAATAAGCTTTTTCCAAAAAAAAAAAAAAAACTGATACGGTAAAGATGGGTTGAAAGTAAAATTTTGAGGAAAGTATTTGTCAAGGGCACTCATATCGATGTGGCTTTAATGTCTACTCTGTGTAACAGGAACACAGTTCATGAATGAGATGCTTACATATATATGCCATATCAAACCTTTCTATTAATCCAGTAGCTGGCATTTCAGTCAGCTTATGTTAGGAAAATTTATGTTCAACATTTCAGGTATTCTTGCTGAGATTACTGCAATATTCTACTAACATTCTCTTGCTCCCAAAATCTCCTATATATAATTTTCCTTCAAATTATGGTCAACGCTGGCTGCTAAACTGTAACTTTGAACTAGTCAATCCTCCCCTAAAAAATGTTCAATACATCCACATTGTATATATAAAATAGTCTACAATCTTTTGTGATCCATTCAAATCTCACCAAAATCTGTCCCATTATGACTCTGCATCAAATACTCCCTCATACACATTTGAGGCAATTCAAACTACTTCAGTTATCAAACCTATCTAATACCTTTGCTTATTCTTTTCCAATTACTCAGATATCTATTGAAGACCTTCTCATCCTCCAAGATTTAACTGTCACCTTCGCATTTAAGCATGTCTTGATTTTGAGCCAGGAATTCAGTTCTGTATTCCCATCCTAGGTTGTTTGAATTTCTTCTTCAGCCCTTAAAACATTCGCTTTGAATTACAGTTTTGCATTTACAGTTACTTTAATGAAGATTAGAACACCTCTGGGGAGAGAACCTCTTTTGTTGCTCAGATGTGGCCTCTCTCTCTAAGCCAATTCTGCAGGTAAACTCACTGTCCTCCCCCAACCCTCCCAATACATGGAACATGACTCTCAGGGGTGTAAATCTCCCTGGCAACATGGGACATGACTCCTAGGGATGAATCGGGACCCAGCATCATGGGATTGAGATAGCCTTCTTGACCAAAAGAGGGAAAAGAAATGAAACAAAATAAAGTTTCAGTGGCTGAGAAATTTCAAATGGAATCAAGAAGTCATTCTGAAGACTATTCTTATGTATTATAAAGATATCCTTTTTAAGTTTTTAGTGTATTGGAATAGCTAGAAGGAAATATCCAAAACTGTTGAACTGCAACCCAGTAGCTTTGATTCTTGAAGTCAATTGTATAACTATATGGCCTACACTGTGTGACTTTGTGATTGTGAAAATCTTGTGGCTCACACTCCCTTTAGTAAGTATAAGGACAGATGAGCAGAAAAATGGGAACAAAAAGTAAATGAATAATAGTGCAGGATGGGGGGGGATGTTTTGGGTGTTCTTTTTTACTTTAATTTTTAATCTTATTTTTTTGTGGTAATGGAAATGTTAAAAATTAATTGTGGTGATGAAAGCACAACTTTATAATGGTACTGTGAGCAACTGATTGTACACTTTGGATGACTATATGGTATGTGAATATATCTCAATAAAATTGATTAAAAATAAAACACCTCTGGGGTAGAGTGAGATTTCCTCTTGCTAACCAAGTAGCAGACAACCTAACATCATGCACCTCTTGACATGTATCAAGTCAATCAAACTTTGGTCTCCTACAAGATTTTTGTGGGATAAAACAGTAATGTTATTTCAATGAATACAATTTTTTTCCCAATTTGCCCTCCTTTACTAAAACCCAAATCTACTCTACATCTAAGAGGATTATACAGATGAATCACCCTGAGCAAAAGTCAGGAGATCAGAGGGAGTAATTCATAAATAGTTAAGCTGTTCTTCCAAAGCACTGCCTAAATAATGTCCTTATCTCCAATTTCACACTGCCCCCACACCAACACAATGTTTGTTATCTGGTTGATTTTTCAAAATTGCAAGTTTGTTATTATTCACAGGGTTTCAATATTCCAATGGTTTGTAACTTGAATATAAAATTCTAAGTACAAAGCTCTCCATAAAGGAAGCCACGCAAGGTGGATAGTCTCACCTCCCCCCATTTTTTCAAGAGCACGTTTCTGTGGTAACATGAGTGTCTTGTGCCTTTGTATATGCACTTCTTCTGTCCAGAATAGCCATGCCCCATTCCTCTTCCTGTCACATACCAGATTTAGGTCTTCTGTGAAATCATCCCTGACTCCTCCAGGAAAACAATGTTTGCCCTCTTCCACATCTCTACAGCATCCTCTACATGATTCATTGTTTGGTAACTGCTTATATAACTGTCTCCTCCAAAAGACTGTAAAGGTATTTAATGGCAAGGGCTTAGCCTCATTTTATTTTATAGCCAGCATAGTGTGTGGTGCTTGGAGGGTGATCAAATGAATATTTTTGAATTGATAAGTATAAGAACAAAAATGGATTGAACACTGGATAGTTCAGGGGAGCATAAGAAATTTATTTCATTATTTGGCTGGCATTCCTAGTGAGAAGAAACCCTGCATGGTGTACTCCAATAATCCAAATGTTCTTCTTATTGAGAATTATAAAACCTTAGTTCACCCTCCCTGGCATCAGTAGCTCACCCTGCTAACCCCAACATGATGAAGACTTCATACCAGAACATCTGGAATATACAAGAACATTCCAGAACACATCACTCACCCAACTTGCTGACACTAAACATCACACTTAACAAGCAAAGTAGTATGGTTCCAAGAACCAGATTTGTTTCATCTCTGCTTCTCTAATCACTAAAAATATTTCTTCCCTCAATTTCTTCTGCATAATTTCTAATGATCATAAATAAACTTCATATTTAATGAGGTTTGGAATTTTTCACATAACAAGTCGAAGATATTTACACAGGTCTAAGATTGAAAAACAGTATTTTTTCATGCAAGTGTGAAATTATCATTAAAAGTACTTACAAACGGTTTATATTGAATGTCTCCACACAAATAGAAAATAAGATGATTAAACAAAGTCTCTACACTTGTGATTTTGCAAAATGCAATTAAGATCAGAAACAAACTTTTGGGTGATTTATTTACAAAAGTTCCCTTTTCCCTTCCCCGTGTTCCCGTTGTGTATAGCATCCATCCTTGTTTTGTCCCCAACACTCTGCATCTGACAGAGGACAAGAGAGAGACAGGCACCGACCCCTCCTTTACCTTTCAGTAGCTTCTGGTTCTAGTTTGTGGGTCCAATTTGTTTGTAATTCTAATATTTAGAAATGTATCTGCAAAGTTTGGAATATTAAACTTTCCTTAAAGTCTAATAAAATATGTCTCCCTTATTTGCTAAAAGGACATTTAAAAGGTTCAACAAGTTCAACAAGTACCACTGCCACTTTTTCAGAAAGAAAGAAATACGGTATTGTGAGTTAGAAAACATTTTCCTCCTCACAATTGGTTGAAAACAAAATCCTTTTCCCTTGCTCTCTAAAAACTAATAAGAAGTACAGTGTTGAAAAAGACAAAACAAAACACTTGGACAAATACAGAAACTGTAGGCTACCTCCAGAGCCTACTTTACACGATGCACACAATATCCACGATCTCCTGATGCTTTTTCGAAAAACATGTTTTTCTTTCATATAAAGATAAAAAGAAAAGCTTTTAGGTCATGGGCTATAGGGAGGGAAGAAATAATATCTCCTGTGCTTTGATGTTATAAGTAGCTCTTCATTACAGGAGACTTCTCATAGGATAACAAAGGTCCTGGTAAACTGAGCCTGAATATTTAATAATCAGATTCTACACAGAAGCTTCATGACTTTTCCTGTTCTTGGCACAGTAGAGCTAGCACGTGTGCATTATGAAAAAATACCAAGGCTTTATTATTTTAGTATAGAGACTTCATTTAATAGTATTTAAATATATGACATAGCTAAAAGGGAATGCATGATTTTTACAACCCTAGGAAGCTTTGTGTATAGAAAAGTTTATAAAACACCAAAAATAAGAAAGTAGGATAAAATGTTCCTTTCATAGTAAAATGCAATACATAAAGTTGATGTCACACTTTTGTGCATTGTTTGTAAATAGAAAATATAGCCTATTGAATGATATTCAAAATAGTGATGCTTCACCCTATGTTAGTTTTGAAGGTAGAAGTAAATCTACACTAAGATTGAAATAATATGCTAATTGCCTGTTAACAAATTGCATAGCTTTTAAACTTTGACATTCTGGGCATAATAATTACATAAGGAAAACATTTATCAAATCTCTTCTAAGAAAATAAAACTTTTGATAAAATTATATATGCATGTATAGAAAATCCAAACAATCAATGAAAATATAAATAAGAGATTATAAAATTCACACATGCCCATCCATAGATCATCACTGTTTGGTAAACCCCTTTCCAGACCTATCTCAGGGCATATGTAGATATGGGCATATACAGACTGGGTATATATAGATATGGGTATACATGCATTGGGTATATAAAGATATGGGTATATACAGATCAATATCAACAATTCTGCATTAATGACATATAAGTATGTATACCACTATGTTAGCTGCTCTTTTTTCATTCAGAAAAATATGATGAACATCTTTCCAAGTCAATAAAAATAGATTTCTATCATTCAATACAGCATTCATTTATACCAAGGATTACCTATCCCATTTCTTAGTGATGGACATTTAATTAGAACAATTCTTTGATAGCACAAAAGTAAACATGAATTATATACTGGTTGATTTAAGGCTCTTCTCTTTCCAAAAAGGTCACATAGTAGCTTGTAATAAAAATATAAAGTAAAAATATAAAGGAAGGAAATGTAGACATGTAATACTAAAAAGATTTTTTTTTAATAAACAAATAAAGACAGGGAGAAATATAAAAGTCTCCTGGCAAGTGGAATTTTGAATAAAAGTCCCTACTTCAGACTCTCAAAATTTATCACTAAAATACCTATGAAGAAACATAAAAATACAAAATGTAAATAAATACTGAAAACATGGATCAATAGTCCATTGCTTGAATCTAGGAAAAATCTCCTTCAAATTTAAGATTAACTGAATTATATTTAGAAAAATAAGTGGCCCACAAATATGGCTACAAATGGCCAAAAGACACAGAGCAGATATTCTGACCACAATGAAGAAGAAATAACGTGTTAGTTTTTGCAATAGAATATCTCTGCAAAGACGCTCAGGAAACTGGTAACTGATTTCCTCTAGCTAGGGTAAGTGGAAAACTGGGGACAGGGGAAAGGGGAAGGGGCTTTACATTCATTATACATCCTTTTATGACCTTTGTATTCTACTATGAAATGTATTCCTCATCAAGAAATTAATTACAATGCCTAGACATTTTTAAACCCAACACAGAAAAAGTCAAATTACAAAGTTACAAAACAATAAAGTATTATCCTAATTAAATATATATATATGTATATATGTGAGTGTATGTGTATATATGTACACATGAATGGGCGGTGGGCAGGCTTATTAGTGGCTTATGTTCTTCTTTCTCCTTCCTAGTTTTTCTTTCATTTTCTATCATAAACATGCTGTTAAATAAGCAGAAAAACTTGTACTTAAGAATAACTACAACTAAAACTAATTTTTAAAAGCTAGAAAAATCTAACAATTTGGGGATTCAATCAAAAATCTATTCAAAACTTTATAAACTTTATTCTTCATTCCATTATTAAGACAGGAGGAATTAAAGTCCATAAAGTCAAGAAGAGAAGCTGTGAAAAAAATAAAACAAGTCAAAGGTAAACAAGAGAAAGGAAATAACAATATATAAAGAGAAATTATTAGAGAAAAGAAACCCATTTAAAAAATCAATAGCTCTAAGATATGTTTTTTAGAAACTTACAAAGAGCCTTAACAAATACAATCTAGAAAAAAAAATAAAATTCAAACAAAACTAGAAATGAGATATATACATAAAGTAAAATCTCTGCCGATGGATTTCTGAACCCATCTCCCCTGTGTCTCCTTGTCCTGTTCAACCACACTGATCTCTTTGCTTTATCTCAGACATGCTTGGCATATGTTCTCCTTAGGGCATTCATACTTGAGGTTTCCTTTCCCTAAAATTCTTTTCCCAGACATCTGCATAATTCACTCCTTCAAGAACTTTAGGTCTTACTCAACATCACCTTCTCAGTGAGGTCTCCCCTAAGCACCTATATAAAATTGCATACACACATGCGCACGTGCACACACACACACACACCTGATACTCCTTATCCCTCTTCCCAGTTTAATTTTCTTCTTACCTCTATGACTATCTAACATACAATATAGTTTACCTACTTTTCTCATTTATTATCATCCTCCCCTCCGCTAGACAGAATATGTCTCTTTGAACAGGGATTTTGTTGTTGTTGTTCATACTGTACATAGTAGATGCTCAGTAAATATTTTTTGAGTAAATGAGTGAATATAAAATTTGGAAGTCTAAATTTATGTCTTGGACAAACATAAATTATGCAAATTAATGGGGAAATGAAGTAGAAAACCTTAATAATCACAGAGAATTGATAAAGTTATAAAATAATCTCCTCCCAAACAAATTAATAAAACTTCATTGTTCTCTTGGCTTTACTATTCAGTGTCTTCAAAATTTCAGAAAACAGATAGCCACAATGTTTTAAAACTGTTCCAGAACAAAACAAAGAAAACTACTCAACTCATTTAATAACATAGTATAATTTTGACGCAATAACCTGTAATAATGATACTTAGAAAAATCATATGCCAATAAAACTTATGAAACTTAAAAACATATTGACCATCAAATAAAATACAACAAAAAGTCATACATCCATCAAATAGATTTATCCAGGAATTAAAGATGGTTCCTACATTAGGAAACTATTTGTCAGTGTGTGTGTTAACTATATACCACATCAAGAAATAAGAAAATTGCCCAGAATCTCAAAGGACAAGGAAAGGCATTTAATATAATTCAACAGGGATTTCCAATAGTTTAATAGAAGCCCTTTAAACTAAATAGTAGATAAATTCATTATAAAGAGTAAGATCTTAATAAAATAAGATGGTATTTTCTAGTACAACATTTAATGTATGTTCATCATAGAGATTTTGAAAGTACAAAATAATACAATAAATATGATATAATACAAAATGATATAAAAATACAAAATAATACAAAAAATACAACAAAAATACAAAAGTACAAAATAATTTGAAAAATACAAAATAATATTAAAAAGAAAAAATATGCACATATACATATTCAAATATGCTAAAGTTAGGAAGTTACTAACATTTTGACATATGTACAGATATATGTATACATATATACATATATACTTTCCTATAGGTAAATAGATAATACAAAATACTTGATATATAGATACAATTTCTTAAGTGAGATTACAGTATATTACACTCTGAAACATGCACTTTTCCTTAACAGCATATAATCAAAACCTTTAAAGGTCACTAAACATTTTCTGAAAATACTAATTTTTAACAACTACAGTATCCAGTAGATGAATGTAATATACTAAATCAAAAAAGGTTGCAAGTTATGAACTTTTATTATCTTTCTATTCTTCTGTTGCAATTAAATCTGGAAAGAGCATCCTTCCGTTACTTTATTAAATATTATTGCTCAACACAGGGGGCAGAAACAAGAAAAAGATGTAATATAATCCCTCCCCTCCATAAATTATGCAATGATGATGAAAACACACATAATTATAACTGTGATAGAGTGTGTTATGGGAGGGACTAGAGGACAGCATGAACCACTACAGGTTAAAGAGGGCAAAGTCTTGCTGAGACAGTTGTATTTTTTCTGGAAATTGAAGGGGGAGTAAGAGTTAGCCCAGTAAAGGACTATTTTAGGCAAAAGATTTATGTATTGAGCATCTCTGTGCATTACATAAATCTGTCTTTACATCTCTATTTCTTTAGACATTTAATCATTAGATCAATGGATACGACCATTTTTATAGTTTTTGAAGCATACAAATTTACCAACACTAAATATGTTTCAAGATGCAATCCCACAAGCAAAGTATGAAAGTACCTATCATACTATTCTCACTGACACTGGGTTTTATGTCTTGCCCTTGATTTTCAAATAGTATTGTGAGAATATAATTATAGAAAAATCATAATATATGTATACTTATAAATAAAGAATTAAAGAGTTTACAGCTCTCAAATTTCCACCATCTAGAAATTACTACTTTGAACATTTTATTTTATATTCAAGACATCCCTCCATATACATATTCACATTTAAAAGGGGTCATTTCCCATGTATCATGATTGTTTTCCACTTAATATATAAGCATTTTTCTAGATTACTAATTATACAACTAAATTATAAATTTCATATGCTGAATAGGATCCCTTTGTTAATATAATATATAATATATATTATATCTTATATAATTAACCAATTCCATATTGCTAATTTCTCTGCAGTTTCACTATTTTGTGTCCCTGTGTAGATATTTCAATGTGTTTATCTCCTTGTGGTTTCTTGGGATTTTTACATCAGTAGATTTATGCAAAATTATTGCAAAATTTATGGAGGGGAGGGATTATATTACATCTTTGTTCTTGGAAATTTTTATCCATTGTCTCTTCAAAATTGCACAATTTTCTTTCTCCTTTTCTTCTGGAACTCCACTTAAATATGCTAAATCTTCTCATCATATCCTCTAGGTCTCTTACCATTTTCTGAATTTCAATTGTCCCTCTATATTCCATTCTGGACAGTTTCTAATGAACTATCTTGCAGTTCAGGATATATTAAACATAAATAATTTGCTAAAGAAGCCACCCTTTGAATTCTTCATATAAATTTGACTTTTAGTTTTTATAATTTGTGGTTTACTTTTTATAAATTTGTCATATCACTTTTATATAGTTTTCAGGGATTTTTACTGAAATTTTTAAGCTTGACCTTTATCTTCAGTAACATAGATAACATTGTATTTCTAATATCTATCGCCCCAAGTGGGTCTGTTTCTATTGAATACTCTTTCTAATGATTCTGGCTGATATTACCTAGTCTCATTTTATACCTAATTGTATAACTTTGTTGATTATTTATTTGAAAAAATATTTCTAGAAATAATTTGAAACCCAGGAAAATAATGTATTCCTTCAGAAAGAATTTTCATTTCCTTCTGTCTAACATCTAAGGGTGTGGCCATATGAGACCAAGGCTTGAGGTTCTGATGGCCATTTACATAACCACTCAAAGGACATACAGAGAGCAGCCTTTTGGGGATCTAGGCCAGAGAGCAGGGCTATTTCCCAATGACAGGGTCTGAATATTAACCTGTTTCACAGACCACCAGAATTCCAGCTTCACAGCTCAGCTGCTCTCAGATATCAGGGCCAAAGAGTGGCTGGGACATATATCATTCAGCTCTAAGGCTCTCCTTCTTCATAGCCCAGTATGGCATTAATATCTGTTACTCCCATGATCCATTTAAGATGTTTTTATACTTCATCCAGTTTGTTTGTTGTTGTTGTTGTTGTTGTTGTTTTTTGGTAAAGTAGTCTTTTGTAGGGTGTTTGATCTGCATTAAAAAATCTATCATCACAAGAAATAGAGGTTCCTTCACACACCTAATTCCAATTTGTTTAAATTAATTTTATCTCTGGTTATTGTTGTTGTTTGCTATTATAAATAATGCCATAATGAACATTGCTGTAAAATCACCTTTGTGTTCTTCCAATTACTTCCCTAAATTCCTATAAATAAATTGGTCTTGATGTGTGTTAATAATTTGCCATCCAGAAAAATGGTACGTTATTCCCCCTTTAGTTTTTTACCAAAGGATCAATTCCTCCCAGCTCTCATTCCCCTCCTACACACACAGACACTCACATATACAACTGCGTAATCATTTTTCATTTCTGGCAGCTTGATTGGTGTATAAATATGAATGCAAATATAAGTATATATCTTATTTTTAAATTTTCATTTTAACTTCTAGTGAGATTAAACATATGTTCATGTTTATTGAGCATTTGTAGTTCTTTATTTGCTAATTACTCAATCAAATTTTCTTAATCATAAAATAGGTAATCAATAGACAATTTTATTACTACTTGTACTACTAAAGTTTAGTTGACATAAATGTAATTATACAAAAATGTAAAATTAAAGAAGATATAGTCAATAAAGGAAACATCAAAATAGCATGAAAATATGAAGCTTTAAATAAAGCAGACATATGACCAGAATTAACTATTTAAAGCATGGTTTGTCAAACTTTGACCCCAGAGGCCAAATTCATCTTTCAGTCTGCTTTTGTAAATAAAGTTTTGTTGGAACACAGCCACATAAATATATTTATGCATCCCATTAGTAGTAAACGGCACAGCTAGATTCAAACTCAGGCAGTCTGTATCAAAAGTCATTGGTTTTAATTCCTCCAAAAAGCGAAACACAAGCAACATTTGTACTAAAATCCATCACAGTCCTTACCATTTATATTAACACTTTTCTGAATATCATTTATTATCTCCAATTATATACGAAAAATAAATAAGCAGCATAACTTTTGAAAAGAAAGAGAACAAAAGCATTATTTGAACCAAATAGGAAAACAAGAGAAAAAGAGAAAAATGTAGAATTAGTAAGGGAATAGAATGATTGAGTAGAATATTAAAATAAAAAGTCATAGCTTTTCTCTACTCTATCCTTAACCAGCTAAAAAATGAAATGGGGGAGGAGGGGCAATATGGTGGCATAGAGAGGAGTGGAATTTAGTCAGTCCCCTGGAACAACTAATAAACAACAGGGAACAACTAGTGAATAATCTGGAATAACTGCTGGGGGACAACCAGGACTGTCCACACATCGTACACCAACCTAAATTGGGAGGAATGCTGAGATTGCAGCATAAAATCTGTAGGTAAAAGCTGCAGAACTGTGATGAAGCCCATTCCCCCATGTCAGGCTGAGCTGCAAAATCTCACTATGGTAGAGAGTGGCACTCTCTGAGTAAGCAAATATAGCTCAACTGAGCTCCAACTAGGGTTTTAATTAACAAATGTAGACTGCTGAATACAAGCTACAAAACCCCAACAAGCAGACAGAGGCTTTTAGTGATGACTGACCTTAAAGAACCAGAAGACTCATCTGTATGGGAGGGGGAGCCCACAAGACTGGGTGTTACCTCTGGCTGATGAGTGAAACTGGGTGGTCATGTACTGGCTCCAAAAGGGGGCTATCTCTCCCTTTTTCTCTCTCTCAACCTCAGGGGCTCAGAAGAGAGAGCCACAGCCATTTTCAGTTTGTAGCATTCTGACCCAGACAGGGGTGGAGATAACAGAGTCAGAGAAGCTATTCAAATGCAGATGATAAATCCCTAGGGGGTGTATCTTACCTAAGAGTAAGGAGGTGGGGTCCACCTTTCCCTTCAGAACCAGATCCCAGAGCCTGGGGGGAAACAGCCAAAACAGAAACTAAGGAGGCCACACCTCCTTACACTAGTCAGCAGCAACAGACTGACAGGTGCCACCTGCTGAGCAGGTTACAAAAAGCAAAGCAACTGGAAACCTCACAGGAAAGCCTGTCATTCCTCTGAGATACTCCCTGAATATAACCTCATTCTGAGACCTGAACCCATTGTGGTCTGGGAAAATCTGACTGGGGTAACCAAGGAAACCAGATGCCTAGACAACAGAAAAATACAATCTATACTAGGGAAAAAAAAAGATATGGCCCAGTCAAAGGAACAAACTTACACTTTAGTCAAGATACAGTTGAAATATTGTTTCACTTTAACGAAACAATCTACTAAAGATTTTCAAAGAGACATGCTAAATCAAATAAAAAAACAAATCAATCAGTTCAGGAAAGATACAACAAAAGAGACGAAGGCTATAAAGAAAACATTCGGTGAACATGAGGCAGAAATTGAAAGTTTGAAAAAACAACTGGCAGAATCTACGGAAATGAAAGTCACAACACAAGAGATAAAAAACACAATGGAGACACACAACAGCAGATGTCAAGAGGCAGAAGAAAACACTCAGGAACCGGAGAACAAGACACCTGAAATCCTACACACAAAAGAACAGATAGGGAAAAGAATGGAAAAATATGAGCATTGTCTCAGGGAATTTAATGACAACATGAAATGCACAAATATATGTGTCATGGGTGTCCCAGAGGAAGAGAAGGGAAAAGGGGCAGAAGCAATAAGAGAGAAAATAATCACTGAAAATTTCCCATCTCTTATGAAAGACATAAAATTACAGATCCAAGAAGTCCAGCATACCCCAAATAGAATAGATCTGAAAAGACCTATGCCAAGACACTTAATAATCAGATAATCAAATGTCAAAGACAAAGACAAAGAGAGAATCCTGAAAGCAGGAGGGGTGATGGGAAAATTTGGGTAACAGATAATGCTGATGGTGAAAATAATTATTATGCAGGTAATTAATGTCACTGAGTTGTATACTTGAAAGTGGTTAAAATGGGAAATTTTATGTTGTATATATGTTACCAGAACAAAAATTTTTTAAAACACTGTAGAACTGTACAATACAAAAAATGAACCCTAATATAAACTGCAGACAACTGAAAAAATATTTTTATAATTATATTGTTAACATCTTTTTGAACAAAGTTATCACACTAATGAAAAATGTTAATAAGGAAAACTCATTGTGAAGGGAGTAAATGGGAATACTGTACTTTCTGCATGGTTTTTTCTATAAATCTACTACTCTAATTAAAAAATGAGAGGTAAAAGTAAAAATGAAACAGTGGTCTGAGAACATGACCATTTAGAAAACCTGCTGCTCACTGTTCTGAGCTGGCATATATCAGAGCTCAAGAAATGTGCATAAAAATTAGTAAATATGTTTACTTATTTATACTAATCAATAAATAAATTAATTATACTACATGATGTATAATCTGCATCTACAAAATCTTCTTTGGCTAAACCTTACTGGGTTCTGAAGTCAAACTAGAATACCAAGGTATGGAGATCATAATCTAGCCTTAACAAATGCTATAAAATAAACTCACTACACTATGTGGGACATGACTCCCAGGGGTATAAGTCTCCCTGGCAAAGCAGAACATGACTTCCATGGTGAGCCTGGCCTTGGCATCATGGGATTGAGAATGACTTCTGGACCAAAAGGGGGAAAAGAAATGGAACAAAATAAAGTTTCAGTTGCTAAGAGATTTCAAATAGAGTCAAGAGGTCATTCTGGAGGTTACACTTATGCAAGCTTTAGCCAGATATTGCAAACTATCACAGTATGCCAAGCCTCAACCAACAGTATTCCTGAAAACCCTAGAGAGTGCACTGGGCTCTAAGTCTCCATAAAAGTTTTTCTTAGTAAGTTTATTTTTTCAGAAACTTAAAGCCTCCAGATCGACCTATGCCAGATAGGCTCTGAAACACAGAGATAACAGTTTCTCCGAAAACATCAGCCAGTTTCATTCCTCTACCCCATAAGGTCAATACCCCTTTCTGGCTCGAAGAAGTTAAAATGGGCATTGCCCAGATATCCCTGAAGATTGAAAGATCAAATGAGAGGGAGGATATGTAACTGAAAAATTAAGATTTAGCAAATGACTGTGAATACTGATACATTATATAGATACTTCTTTTTAGTGTCTAGTGTTTTAGAATAGCCAGAAAGAAATACCTGAAGCTCTTTAACTGTAATCCAGTAGCCTTGATCTTTGATAATGATTGTATAACTATATAGCAATAATAATAATGATAATAAATGCTATAAAGAAATTTTTAAGATCAGGCATTTTATCTTTTCTTCTAAGAAACTGATGATGTATCTAATTGAAATTGACAACTATGACTTTGGAATGTCTAACTTTGGCAATGAAATACAGAATTCAATAACACATTAATTTATCTTTCCCATTTTCTCTGACAATGCCAATACCATCAGAACTAGAAATCTTTCTATTTCCTTTAATACTTCCTCTGGTGGTATGGATTCACTAATAATAACAGATTACTTACACTAAAGAAGCAACATACTTGAGTTTTCCATGAAATGGGTGAATGTCTAAAATTATATATTTAATTTTTCACCTTGCTATTACTTCCTTCAGATTGCAGATATATGATATTTTTGCCCAGGTGATCTCTTAGTATTTATTAATTTGTTTAAAAAATATTAATAAGAACCTACCATGTGCCAGACACTGCATAAAGTAATTGCCCAAACATTATATAAATGTGGCTATGTTTTATTAACTGCTGACCTTGGTTAATCAACATTGAATGTAAACATTTGTTTATTAGACACAAAATACTAAACTAGTTTTATAATATTACCAGGCATTTTAACTAATGGCTAATATTTTATCACCAGTTATTAAGGTACATAATTTCTAATCAACAGTTAAATTTTAAATAAATTAAATATTCTCTCAGCTGGTATGCATTTAAAAATTTCATTGAAATTACTAGGTTTGTTTTTTTTTTAGTCCATACACCCATTGCAAAATTTTGTATTATATGTTTGGGATGATACATAAATTTATTTTTCAAATATTTCTTCTTCAATCAGCCAACTTCAGTCCCTTAATCATGTTTTTCATTCTTTTCTGAACTGATTCTAATTTTCTGACATATTTCTAATATTAGACTTCCTAGAAATTTATGTGCTGTCCATACTTTGTGTCGCTCAGGGGCAGTGTGTACACTAAGTCAGTCCCAACCCACAAAATGAGGCGGAGATAGGCTATTTGGACAAAGGTCCTACAGCGTGCCATATTGACCTACTCTGACAGGCCACATTGTAAAGAGACTATTTGCACTGAGAGAACTGAGAGGACAGAGTAGTGGAGAAGGGAAGCAGAAAGGCTATGCCATGGAAAAACAAAGAATGAAGAAAGCAAAAGATAACAACAACTCCCCAATCTGCCCTCAATTAAAAAAAAAAAAAAAAGACTGACTTTTCTGCATAGTTCATTTGCCTATCTTTTCCTGAGTAAGATGGTTGGGTCTTTCAAGGTCCTTCTTCCTCCACTTTCCTAACGTTTCATGGAAACCACATTTTTTGAAATGAATTGTTTGCTCTGGGCTAAAATGGATATACAAAGAAGGCAAAATGTAGTGGTAAGTGAACTAATGGAGGAGCACATTTACTGAAGCAAGTTGGCAAATGGACCATAAAATTATGTAAAGTGAGTTACAAGATACTCTATTTAGTCTAGTGCATAAAAAATGGAGTGAGGAGTTAGAAGATTTAGGTTTGAAACCCAAACCTGACACTTAGTAGCTCATAGAAGATTTAGGTTTGAGGCCCAAACCTGACACTTAGTAGCTTATTTATTTTGCATAAGTCATCCTTTCTAGGTGTCATTTTTTCACCTTTCAATATGTCATGAACCTCAGAGTTCCAACAAGAATTAAATAAGATAACTAAGTTAATATACCTATACATCAAAATTTTGGTTCTAAGTGCTAAATCTGAATACTTTATACAAGTATACTGGTCTTGTTCTTTTAACTTTCCTATTGATTCCTCAGCTGATCTTGTAACAATACTAAACCTACTTAAATATTGTTCCTAACGCTTTTTTGACATATTATTTGCCACACTACATTACAAATACCAGTTAATAGACTATAGACTGCTGTTCTGTGAATCCAATTGTTATATTTCTTTACATAGGTCATTCATTTTTAATTAAACCTATGGTCTGCAAACATATTACTGCACTTCAAAGCAGAATGATTTAGTGATGTTTGATTTTCCCTATCATGCAAAAAAATGTATCAACTCTAGATGAGTAGCACAATTCAATATAAACTGGAAAGGAAATCTGTGAACATGCTATAGTAGCTCTGTTCATGCATCCAACAAGTGCACACCTACAAAGAGCCAGGCACTGTGCTAGGAACCAGAAACCTAACCATAGACAAGACTGTCTGCCCTCCTCTGCTGAGAGCGCAATAGTGGAGAAGACTTATAATTAAACAAGATATTATGAAAATGTATAAGAATGAGTGCTACAATAAGGCAGTACAGAGTGTTCTTGGAAGCCAAAGCAACGGAAGACAACTTGGACTAAAAAAAATCAGGAAAGGTCTTCCAGAGAAAGTGACTTTATTCAAAGACCTGAAAACAATTAGCCAGGATGAAAAGATGGTATGAGACAGAGAATGGGACATTTAAGGAAGTAAAGCATCCAGGGTATTGACAGCATAAAATATGATGGGGAAAATGACAGATGATTTTCATAAATGGGCAAACAGATACATATTGTAAGGCTCCTGGTCAGCCAGCCTCAGGAATGTTGATTTTATAATCAGAACAATAGGAATCCATTGAACAGCTGCAAGCAGGAAGATGGTCTGATCAAATTTTTGTTTTGGCTGGCTAGCTTTGGCTACTTTATAAAACATGGATTACAAGAAAGCAAGATTCTCCTACTGTATCCCAGCTGAGAAATGATGCTGACTTTGACCAAGGTAATTGCAGGGGAAAAGCTATTTAGGATGGAGAAGTGTTGAGCTTGATGATTCCCCCACTGATTCATTCAGCCATTCATTTTACAAGCAGTGATTAAGAACCTAGACAGTCATGCAGTGTGTTGGTGTTGTAGATGTCGTCTTAACCAGAGATGCATGCCTTCTTTTTTTTATATCTAATAGAGTCATCAGGTAACAGTGACTGAGATTCCATTTTGTGAATAAAATGGCTTCCTCCTTCATACCTTTCAACAAAATATATTCCTGGTATACTAAAACTTTGTGGTAAAAAATAAAATCATAAGAGTTCTTGATGAAAACCGGGTGACTATTTTTTAATCCTATGTGGAAATAGATTCCCTAAGCATGGCACCAATCAAAAAACTTGATAAAGGAAATAATTTTATTGAAAGATTACATTAATCTTTTTAAATTCTACATAGGAAAATTTCCACTAAAGCAAGTTAAACTAGGGCAGTGATTTTAACATTTGTAGGATAAGGGTTAATAGCTTTAAAATAAATTTTTCTAACAAATAAAAGAGAAAGTCCAGTTAAAATAGGAAAGGACAATTCAAGAAAGAAATATAAACTCTAATAACTTGTTTCCTCTTACCAATTATGAAAGATAAGGATGTAAAAAATTATATACCTATTATTTGCTTATTAAATTGTCTGTTACTTTAAAACTGATGCAATGAGAATGCTACCAAAATGTAAATTGATGCACCTTTACAGGAAAACAATATGGTTACTTACTGAAATTACAATGTGACAAATTGAACATGGAAGTGTAAGGTGAAGGAAAGAGGAGCTAGAAGGATTATTCTGAGGCTTATGTTTTTGTTTTGTTTTGGCTTGGCTTGGCCTGAGGAACTGGATGAATGGTGATTTATCCACAGATTAAATTCTGGAGCTGCAGAGCATGTGGGAAAAGGTGAGAGGTTCATTCCTGAACCATTAAGTCTGATATATCAGAGGAATGCTCAAGTGGAGAGGTCCAACAGGTAACTCAAGAGGAGGGTCTGAAATTCAGGAGAGTGGTCTAGATCTGATATACAGCTCAGGAGCCATCAGTAAATGGAAGAATATTGAAGATAATTTTAGGACAAAGTGCACAGTGACATAGGGAGAGGATACAGGACAAAGGAGTGAGGAGTACCAATATTTAATAGAGGGGGAGAAAGGTAGCCTTAAAAAAAGTTCAGGAAGTTATAGCCAAAGATATAGAAAGGATATATCAGATATTGTGGTGTTTGTCCTGGAAGCCAAGGAAAGAGTTTCAAAAAGGAGAGTGGGATTGCAACTGAGATAACAAAAGTGAAAATTTTCTACAGTATTGGGTTTATTAAAATATAAGTCATTAGTGCCTGTGGAAAACAGTTTCAGTGGAATGGTAAATTGGACATGAGATTGCAATGGATGGAAGATAGATAATTTTTCCTCCATTTTATAATTCAATATGAAATATTATAATTAAAATATCAGAAGATATTTTGGCACAAACATCTAAGCCATCTTGGTTGTTTTCCATAGTTGCCTTCCATCCTCACCCCAGAGATGCTCTAGTTTGTCCATGAAGAATGACAACTAGAACTTAATACATGATTCCAATTATGAGCTGGCCTGCATGGAATATGGTGGAACCATCACCTCCTTATTCTGTAAAATATACTTTGTTAGACATGATATGACCTAAGTTCTGATTAGCTTCTGGAGGAAAGACAGGCTGTTCCAAGGGGACTCATATCTTACTGGTGACTCATAAGGAACTTGTTATTGACCTTTTTTTTTAAACACATATACATTTTTTTTCTATGATGCTTCACTTGTAAGTTGGCATTTTGATCCTAATTATTTTATTAGATGTTGAACACATCACTCAACCTAAGACCTCTTCTGAGAAATAACTCATTCATTTCATAAATGCATAATGAATGGACACCATAGGGTTTTTTACTGTGCTAAACAATGATGGATTTTTCATGAACTTACTTTTATCCTTCTTTCACTTTACCTCAGAAAGTGATTAGCATATCATCCATTGTCCATCCAAATCATTAATGAAGATATTGACCAAGGGGTGGCCAAAGATGGAGCCTATATCAAACCATCAGGGATTACATTTCTTATAGACATCAATCCATTAATTAGCATATTTAGGATATAATCATTCAATCAATAAGTTACTAACCTGCCTGTCTATTCTATTGCATAACCCACATGACTCCAGAATGTTCAACAGTTTATCATCAGATACTCTCAAATGCCCTATTGGGCATCTAGGTTCATCAATTCTACCACGATTCTTTGATTTATCTTTCTGGTTAACACAGCAAAAAAAATAGTAATAATCATAATATTATAGTGGGATTAATCCAAGCTAGTTCATAGTGATTATCACTTTATTTTCTATCTATTCATGGATTATTTTAGAAAAAATATTATAGAATATCTCAATGTCAAAATATAGCTCCCTAGTCTATAGTGGGTACAGTTGCCTTTCATTCCCATTATGAAAAATAAAAAAATATCATAACTCTAATCTGTTTTCTACACTTCTGTTTTCTACAATAATATTACTTGTAAATTCTGGCACTGTTTTAGAATTTAACTCATCCAGACCATCAAGTTCATAACTCCTGGTTTGGAAATAAATCGCTGAGATATATACAGTATACTTCTTAAATTATCTTTTTACTCTCAAAATATTTTCAATTTTTTTAGGCTTAAATTTCCTCTAACAATATTATCCCTTAAGTTATTTCCAAAACAAGTTATGAACTTGACGTTCCCTCAAGTTTCTCTCTGCTATAGCACTTTATGTTGGTGTGCCCTGGAATCCATACCATCTTTATTATAGTGTTGAAGTCTTTTCTTTCTACCATTCAGTTTGAAAAACAGAAAATAATTTTTTTACATTAATATGCACCTTGAATTCAAGTTTTAGATATTTTTCCTAAGTTGCTTCTGTTTCAGAACAGCCTTTGTTATTGCAAGGAATAACTTGAATATCCCTGATGGACTTATTGGGAAGGCTACATTATCTATTATTCAGTAGGCTTGCTTGAGCTTCTCAAAACCATTGCTCTGGATAATTAATAAATAAACCTGCCAATAAAATAATTCATGTGGAACCAACAACAAAGTAAATACATTCCTTTGCCAAAATTTTCCAGCAGGAGCATTATTAAAGGAGACTCTATTATTTTCTTTTTTACTAATGCTGCTTAGGCTGAGGTTCCAAGTTACCTTTTCCATCAAATAAAATACTTCTTTTCTGTCAAGTCTTCATAAGAGGACAGAGTGTAGCATTATTAAAAAGTGTTTCATTGCTTGTTATGGCAATATACCTTTGAAGGGCACAGAAATTATTTTAATTGGATAAATTAGATGTTCTTTGTGTCCATATGGAGTGTTGAATTTAATGATTTGGTTGAATGGAAGTCAATGTTTCTGTTCAATCTTTCAATTAAACTAATATTAATCTTACATTTCTAAAGAAAGCTTAATAGCACAAAAGACAACTATGATATCTTTGGGACATATAGTAAGGTCACCAGAGATAAAAATGAGCCCATATTGTTTTTTCTGAATAATTCTGTAGCAAAGAGAAGCTGTGGAAATTGTAGCTATGCTAGCTTTTCTCCCTTTAATTTCTTCAGTCCAACACTAAAAGATCTGTATCTCTCTCATGTCACATTGTTACACCTGGCACTCAGGTGCACTCCTTCATACATACAGCTTATATGTAAAATCACCAGTTAATTTCTTCTTTTGTCTGTTGTAAATCACAAAATTCAAGACAGCCCTTTGACCAATGTTTTTATATTTCTGGAAGAATTATTACAAATCATGGCTTTATTTTTTTTTTTAAACAATTTTGACTGGATTTGTATAATAAAACAGATAAAGTTTTAATCACATATTATCACACTAGGAAACACAATGGGCAGGGTTATTTTCTTTAAAAATTATATGAAAATATAAAGTTATATAATATTGAAAATATTTTACATTATCCATAAAATTTCCAAATTATGAGAATGCTTCAATTTGAAAATGATTGGGGTTCAGGAGCACAATTTAGAGAGGCTGTAAAATTATGAGAACACATCTGCATTTCTGGAAGCATTTCCATTCAGAGGTGATTGACCAGCACGACTCACCGAGCAATTTGCCTTGTGTTTGTAGGAAAGCCTTGCTCTTTCAAATGGAAGAGCTCTTAAAAATGTGCAGAAACTCCAATAATTTCAAATTGCTATATATGCCATGCATGCCCAGAAATCCAATTCATTCTTTAAATGAAAACATTACAACTTTTAAAGTATAAGAGGCCCACCCACAACATACAAACACTCTATCCTTTCCAATTCGAATGTCAAATCATAAGAGCTGTTATTTTTCCCAAACTGGGATTTTCTGACATGAGGAATTGTTTCAGTCATCAAAGGAAATTGTTTTTTTTAACTTCTTCTTGGGTTATTACTCTAAAAATTATCTCTGGATTCTTCTAAGAATCCTCTGACCTTTGGAAGCGATCCCAAATTTAGATGAAATATGTGTGCTTGTACATAACCATACAAACTATGCCTTCTCAGAAGTTATAAATTAGAAGTAAATCTGTGTGTTCAAGAAATATGCATAATTCCTCTGAGACTATTTATGCTTTTATAAAATAGGGATGACACTAATCGCCTCAAAATCTTCTTGTGGAGTTTAAATGAGTAAATAGCCTACTACACCACCTGACATGTAGGAGATCTACAATAACTGGCTGCAATTTCTTTATCATCATCATCATTATAATAATCATTGTCAACCTGCAGTTTGATGTTATATAAGAACCACTTAATCCCAATTGTAGCCCTAACATGAATTCTATCATCTGGAGCAGATTACTCACATTTGGGGGGTCTCAGTGTTAATACCGGTTATATTTGGAGCATTGATTTTGTTTTCTATTTAATTTTTTCTAAAACTTCGCTATATATAATATATAATATATATATAATATTTTTCTGCATTGAATTCGCATTACATACTTGTTGCAAAAACAGCTACCATGTACTATATGCCAAGCAACTTGATGCTTGGGCATTTACAATAACTGCCCAAATGGGCCATGGAGAGTTTATCCTGTGGTGTTTGGGGTGGGGGGATGGAGGAGTGAAAAACAAAAACCCAGCATCTAGAGAAATGCAGAAGTTAAATGGGACACAGAAGGCAAATGCTCATCATGGAACATCTCAGAAATCAAAGATCCATTTTCCATCCCTGTCCATTGTGAATTCAAAGAGGGATAGCTAGCGTCCCTAGGTAGCTAGCTGGCTTCTGTTACATCTACAATGTTCAGCACAGAAGATACTGAGGTACGGAAGGTGCTCAAACACTTTTGTGGAACGAGTGGTCTGGATGACAGCTGGTCTTCCATGTCAGCTACGGAGCAAGGTTCAGTTATGGAGTAAAACAAGACTGGGGATTGTGACCTAGATCAAGATGACTAAGACAGGCCTTTTGATTGCAGATCCTCCTTTTTTTTTAGCTCAGAGTCCAATAATCCCAACAACCATATGGAAGGGGTAGCTCATGCATTCAATAGAGGTGGAAGAGATTGCATGGGGAGTTAGACTCATGGAACCCAGCTTAAGCCTCTTGACTTAAGCCATTTTCTCCAATCCCATTTTTGCTAGAGCTCTATTGTGGAGGTTGGCACGCACATTTACAAGGATTACTAAATTCTTCCTTTGTTCCTCATTAGACTATCATTGTTTAACAGATTAGCTTCTTTAAAATGAAGTCTGGATGGAATAGGGAGTTAATGGCAGGCCTTAAACTCCAATAGATATTAGAAAGCAGAAAGTACAGGCATCTAGGTTAGGTGTGATAGAATTGTCTGGAAAGAATTTCTAGAATTGGTGAAGATAGGGTCTTAAAAGCTGAGTAGGTGTAACCAGGTAAAGAGGAGGGGAAGAGCTTTCTTGACAGAAGGAGCACCATGAGCAAAGTCACAGAGACAACAGCATCTTGTGAACTACAAGCAGCTCTAGAATGCTAAAGAATAATTACAATACAGAAAGGGATAAGAAATAAGACCACGGAGGCAGGTGATGAAGAGCTCTGAACACCAAGCAAAGAAGCTTAGACTCTATTCTAAGGATAATAAAAAAGGATTCTAGAAAGAGAGAAGGCCTAGTCAGATGTATATCTCAAATAGAAACTCTAGCAGTTAGGTGGGAATGAGGGAAAGCTGAAAACAGGGAGGTAAGTTTGGAGATGGTAATATTCAATGACAACAAATTGACAAAATTTGAGTATCTAGATGTAAAAAACTGATTGCGCCAAAACAAATTTAGTCACATTTTGACATTTTTGAAGTACCATTTCTTGATGTCTTTGAGTTTAATTAAAAGAGGGACTGAAAATACATGATTCTAAACAGGCAAGTCATTCAGCTTCTGTGACTTTAATGGGCAGCATTGCCATCAATCACATAAGAGACTGAGAACTGGGGAAATTCTGGACTTAGGATTTTTACCTCAATCAGAAACTGTGAATTTCATTCAGATAGAGCAGTATGACAACAATATCAGGGCAAATCACTGGAAACTGAGATGGGGCATTCACTACAACTGGGAAAGGATCCAACAGTTGCTGCTCCATACTTGAGTCAAACAACAAACTGTGACAGGCAGTCTAATCGGTGGCATGATGATGGCATTGTACACTTTTCCATGCTTTTTCTTAAAATTGGTTTAAGAAAACCAATTTAAAGCATGAATGCCATATCTGATGGATAAAAATTTGGAAGAATCAGTATAATGTTCTGGACTTGATTTGACAGGCCTGAGTGCAAAAATCAGTCTAATTATTTATTTGGTCAGAGCCAACATTATATAAAATTTCCAGTGTGCCTCTGAAGATCACAACCAATCTTCCCTTTCTTCATTTCCCACATATTGGTCTGGGTATATTATTTTTATAATTTTTCTTTATCATGCATCATTTCAAACAAGAGTTGAAACTATTGCCCTAGGAATACACAGCCTAAACTTCATCTTTCATAAGAACATTTTATTGTTTAAAAAGTTGATTAAAATTAAACATTCAAAAATAGTTTGACTCATGAAAGTACATTTTTAAGGTATTTTTAAATAAAATTATTGAATAAACTTAATTTTTAATTGAAAGTTTTTGACAGTCAATTTACGTCATTTGAATTTCAGAATTTATCACAGACTTGAGAAAAAATATCATTTTTTAAGTGTACTTTAGGTTAGAATTCATAGTTACTGATAGAACAGGAAGTCCCAAGTCCAGAATTTCCTCATTTTATTGTTAAACTGAGACTCTACATTTCTAAAGGAAGTGAAATCTTTTACATAATTATTAAATGACAATTTTTAGTACTGATAAGACTTATTTTATTTAAGATTTACAATTTTTAAAATTTGCAGTCTCCCAACTGCTTAAAATGCAGAATATAAAATCATTTTAAATACATTTAAATTGGGTGCAAAATTACTAATTGAAGACTGACTAAAAACTCTTAAGATAATAATCATTTGTTCAGAAGAAAATTCATTCCTCTTAGAAGTATATATGTGGTATTTTCTGCATTTGCATTTCTTCTTCTAATTCATCATTTTAACCTTCATAGAATTTTTGATGGTCTAGTGTTCATTTATTATTAATTTATATTTCCTTGAAATCATCATCTTAACAAATATTTTAGTTGCCTTCTAGGGAAGTAATGCCAACTTACCCATAGGCATTTTTCTCAAGGAAAAAAAGAAATGTCTCCAATACTGAGAATTAAGATCATGTGTTTTTTACATGTGGAAGCAGTATGACAGAATATGATTTCCTTCTAAAACCAGAGCCCAAAACTCAAACGATTTGTATTAATTGTTCACCTTTAGATTATTTCTTTAAGGAAGAAAAGAAAGAAGGAAGGAAGGAGAGAGGGAGGGAGAATAAAAGAAAGCTAGTTTTCTTGCACAAAGCTGAGAAGCAAGAAATCTGTGTAGCTTGGAATACATGAGTTTATAACAGCAACTGCATGGTTTTAGTCATCAAACCATCAATCATCTATGTTTATTGAATACCTATCAGGAGCAAATCACTGTTTCATAACTGAGACTTGGGAGAATCTTAACCAAATCAATAACTCAACTGTGAAAAACAAGCACAGAGGTACACCAATTCTTCCTAGTTTTCTACAGTTATGCTCTTAAATTGGCCCCAGGCATTCTGAGATTTAATTGATCCTTTAATTCTAAAATCACGCTGAGATTTGTGTCTTATAGAGATATTGGCTAGGGGTGCATCCACAGTGGTTTATTCATTATCTAATCTAAACGAGACTTTTACATGCCAGTTAAGTGAACAGGTACCCTGACCTTTCAGAGGTGAAACAAGCTAGTAATTCCTTTAGTTGCTTTAGTCATTCCAGGTTTAAGAATACCATAGTTCCCATCTCTCTGTGAACAACGGTTCTTACGTTTACTTTCTTGATTCTTCCCAGGTTAACCACAAACACTTCATCTATTAAAGAGTATCATTTAGGCTAGCTTGATTAATTGACACATGGCCTTTCCAATTCTCCTAAGATCACTGATGTGGTTTGACTCCATTAACCATATTATTCACAAAGCACTAAGAAAGAAAGAGGCTTGTTTATTTGCATGTTATGAACCAAAACTCAAAAGATGGGAATAGCGTCAACTGATCATTCCCAAAATTCCCATACTTGGCCCTATCATAGAAGACCCTTATAATGTCGTATTTAACCCCTTGAGTTGGATGTGGCTTTATAGTATATATAGCGACTCCCACCTTCAAGTAACCCCTATCTTTCTGACCAGGGAAATCCAGAACAAGAAAGTAGGGACACAGGACATTGTCCAAGAAGAAGCACTGTAATATCCATTGTAGCAGCTGCAGTCTGAACAAAGTGTCTTTATTCTACTCCAATTCCTGACCCTCACTGTTAATTACTATCAGCTCTAGCTTAAAAACATATCAAAGACCCAACCTTCACCACCACTTCCACTCCTACGATTCTGAAACAAACCACAAGTATCTCCCATCTAGATTACTGGAATATTCTCTTACTTGACGTCTCTGCTTCCACCAGAGCCCACTAAAATCTATCTCAACCCAGTGGCCAGAGTAATTCTAAAATGGAAACCAGATCACATGTTTTCAGAACTATATCGGTTTTCTCCTACTTCAGTGGTTCTGCCCTCTCAGTCTTCTTTACTCGTTTTGCTCTTCCTCTCAAAAGAGTCAAGATCTTAATTGAATTTTAATCTTCCTCTCAAACTCCTAATGTTCGAGTGCCAAGAGCTTGGTCCTTGGTCCTTTTCTCTATCTACACTCACTTTATTAGTGATCTCTCCCAGTATCATAAATACCATCTATATTCCAACAACCCCCAACCTCCAACAGAGTATCCAAGAAATATCTCAAATTCATCATTTCCAAACTAAATCTATTGCACCTACAGTCTTTTCAATCACAATCAATGGCAATGCCATTCTTCCAGTTGTTTAGGCCAGAAACCCTGGAATCACACCTAACATCTCTATTCTTTTCACACCTGATATGCCCCAAATTAGCAGTATCAGGAGCATTTGAAAACTTGTCAAAAATTCTCCAGCCCATCCCAGAACTATAGACTCAGGAATTTAGTAGGTGGGACTGAGAAATATCTATTCAACCAGACTTGCAGGTGATTCTAATGCT